>NW_027501649.1:0-62620 GCF_021521415.1 Bidens hawaiensis | reverse complement strand
ACATGTTGTAACCGTTCATAACTGATCTTGTAAGTGGTTGAGTATCTGCATATACCTCTACTTGAAGTACAAAATCTAAGTATTTAGTGAGCTTATAAAAGCATAGAGTTTTTAATAGTAAGTTTATAGTCAATCACCTTGAGTGGAAGTTTGAACCGAAGACACAGTTGAACTGAAATTATAAAAAGAAAATGTAACAATTCAAGTATCAATCAAACAAGATCCGCCTTAAAAAATTAAACAAATAAAAAAGATATAACAAATATTTTGGAAATATTGCCTGTAATGATTTTGTTAAATGTGCCACACTGCATTTAGTTGCCATATATTTGGCAAACCTAACCAAACAAAGAATAACAAAATCACTTATGCTTTATAGTGTATTTTTTTACCTATGACGATTGAATTTTTCAAAAACTACTAAGCAAAATGAAATAAATACACACAAACACTTGTGGTTGCTTTTCCGTCTGAACCAGCTCCATCAATATTGAGTATATGGCCACCTCTATAATTTCATTGGCTATAATAATGCAACCACATAAGAAAAGATTCAACCAATGACACTTGGTATGCATATATTGTAAACATCATTCGTCAAATGCAATATGTCCAATTGAACCCTAAAATCAAAGCACTAATCAAGATTCATCATTAATTCAAGCATTCATGGTAAAAACACAAAATTTGTAAGAAAATATACCTTCATATATAGTGTAAACGTGAATTGTAGTATGCTAAACAAAGGAATGGAAATTGAAGTGCACTTAGCTGTATTAAGAACGGAAAAGTCACAAAAGTGTAAAAAATGAGTTTAAAAATCAAGAAATTGTAGGAATTGACTTATGATACAATTAAATCGTACCTTTGTTTTTGAAAAGCTGCCTCTCGATCTTGCTCTTCCTCTTCTGCGTCTGGAGAATGCGGGGTTTCCTGTATATGACAACAGCCGTAGATACCATTATACTCCGGGCGGTGAGAACCAATTTAGGGCTAAAACTCCAGAATGTGAAACAATACAAGGGAAAGGTAATGCCATATGGTCTGTGTACCAGATTTGGAATTTGAATCTTGAATTCCCCTTTCGAATTGTAATCCCGCTCATTTGAAACACTTGCTGCTTTGAGGATTGTATGTACCTTAAGTTTTAAGAGTTGTAAAACTCTTAAATTTTCATCATCCCTCTCTCTATTATATATATATATATATATATATATATATATATACTGGGTTTTCGGGTTTGAAATGTAACGAATGTTATATCACGGGACAAAGAAACTTATGCAACAATTCAAGTCTTGCAAAGTTATTCACATCAAATGGAGCGAGAATCGATCCGCTGATACATTGAGCAAAATGGTGTCCACTAATTTAGAACACCTGGCTAGAGATGTGTGAATAGAGGTGTTGATAGCCCATTTGTTCCTCAACATTAGGTTCTAATTATCCAAACTGAGACAGTCTCCTGGATGACACAAGTTATGGATTATCTATCCACTGGAAACCTACCGGAAGATAAAGTTGTCGCAAGGAATATCCGCCACAAGGCGTTGCACTACTAGATGCAGGACGGAATACTTTATAGGAGATCCTTCCTTGCTCGCTCCTTTGTGTGTGGACGCGGTAGACGCGAGTTCTTTAATTAGAGAAACTCACGAAGGGATTTGTGGCTTACTCGCGGGGCCAAGGATGGTAGTGGTAAAAATAATGAACGCATGGTACTATTGGCGGGGTAAGCATGTGGACGCCGTAAAAGAAATATGAAAGTGCGACTCATGTCAGAGACACGCCACATATACTTTGTCCGAAAAGAAATTGGTACCTATAACTTCTGCTTGGCCATTCCAGAAGTGGGCGATTGATATCATGGGTCCATTCCCAGAAGCACCTGGGCGCGACGGGTCAAATTTTTGGTGGTCGCTATTGACTAATTTATTAAATGGGTGAAGGCCAAGCCATTAGCAACGATTACAACAGCAAATAAAAAAAAATTCATTTGATAATTCATAATATGCCACTTTGGTCTCCTAGTAAGTTGATGCTTATCCTTATTAGACTAGGGTGACTTTTGGAGGTTATGACGTTACGGTTACAGTCTGAGTATTGCCGGACATCATTTTCGAGATGCGTCCACGTATTTTTAGACGGTTGATTCAAAATCATAATATTTTGGTTGGGTGGTAGATGAAACATGAAGAGAAATTGAGAAGGTCGGTCGATTGGTTTTGGCCTTTTGGGTTAGAAGTTACAAGAAAGAAAGAAGATATAAGAATATAAAGAGATATATAATATATGTTTGGCTATGATTTACTGTCAGAAAAGAGAGAAAAAGAATGTCAATTTAACATCATACCATCACAAAATTTTAGTTACACGTTAATTGTAAAAAGTCAATATGCAATTACAACCCTTGATTTTAATGATCAATGGATAAGATTGGTTTTTAAGTTTTTACAACTCAATCAAGTTCTTATTTGAAATCATACTTATATATACATATACTTATGTTTATGTGATAAATCATCTTAGTGCATGAAATGCGAGAAATATATTCAGCCAATCACAATTTACCTTTTTCTTTTATCATTAATTTATTACAAGGGTATATTAATAAAAAATAAATTATGTAATTTTGGTAAGTAGCAATCAATTGAAGAAAGTTACATATTACTTTTATATATATATAAAAATTATCAACTTTTCTAAATTATTTTGCAAATTTCCTCCAAATTCCAACAAAGCCTTCTAATAGATAATTCAATTAAACCCGGATATTTGATTTCAGTTATGTAAATTTGTCCCCAATTCAACCAAGATCTTCAATCACCAACAATCCATTTACTTTATTCTACACGACCGGATTTTAATATATATATATATATATATATATATATATATATAGGGGAAGTATAAAATGAAAATCCACTTGAGTTGTGAAAACCCATAAAAACCCTATGTAATATCATTTTTTTTTGTTACAAACGTAATATGTGTTGTTATATTTAATACAAAAATCGAAAAATCAAAACAACATTTTTTTGCTATTTTTTAACATTTTTTTACTAATTTTTATATAGGTTTTAAGGAGAGAGAAAATGTTATATATATGTTTACATTTTTTATTAACTTTAATTGTGGGCCACAAGATTTAAACTTTAATTAAAAACACGTGGTTGTGAATGAGTTTCTAGAGTTTTCACAACTCAAGTGGGTTTTTATTTTAACCTAACCATATATATATATATATATATATATATATATATATATATATATATATATATATATATATATATATATATATATATATAAACGAAACCCCTAAAATTCTATGTGTCGCGATGTGGTCGCTCCCCCTTTTATAGAAGCCATCAGATTGCTTGATTTTTAAATGGAGGCCTCTCATTGATTTAACCTAAATTTATGGGTATAGGTCTTACCAAAACCAGATAGCTCTTAAACGGGTTATAACATCTCATTAAATTAAAAATTAATCTTATCAATTATTTGATATGAAAATCCTATAAAATAGGGATATACTAAAATTTAATATCCAATTTAAAAAGAAAAGGATATTATTTATAATTAATAAACAATTTTATAGTAAAAAACATAAGCGGGTCATGAGTCACCAAATCCAGATAGCTTTTAAAAGGGTTATAGCATATCATTTATTTATGAAACCCTTTCATTATCAACCTCTAAGTATATTATTAACTTTCTTACAATAAAGAAAATTAAAATCCAAAAAAATAAATATTAAAAAATAAAAAATGTAAAACAATATTCTCTCAAGCTATCAGATTGTTTTATTTGTAAATAAAGGTTTCTCAAGCATTTGACCCAAATTCACGGGTAAAGGTCTCACCAAACCCAGATAGCTCTTAAACGGGTTATAACATCTAATTATATTAAAAATTAATTTTATAAAATATTTATATGAAAATTCTATAAAATAGGGATATATTAAAAATTAATATCCTATTTTATTTAAAAAAGATATCATTTATAATTAAGATACAATTTATAATAAAGAAAATAAACGGGTAATGGGTATCACCAAACCCAGATAGCTTTTAAACCGGATTATAACATATCATTTATTTATGAAACCCTTTTATCATCAAACCTCAAGAATATTAATTATTAACTTTCTTACAATAAATAAAATTAAAATCCATATATACATATATAAATATTAAAAACGAATAATGTAAAACAACCCCGTAATACGGAAGATAAAATTTAGCATGTATATATATATATAGTACATACCATTCCATCAAGTTCACCAATAATATTTACATGCTAAGTACTAACAGTACACATTATAAACATACACCCTAGTTCAATTATAATCTAGATACTTATATAGATATATATATATGATTAGTATCATTTGAGAACTCTTAAATTATTTAAAAACTTGAATGAACTTTTAATAACTAACGTTTTTTATAAAAAAAATTTTATGTTAATGTTATTTAAGTGTAGTTTATCATTTTTGACATCTATATTTACGATTACAATTATGAAAATTAGTTTTTTTACGCATATCTATGTTTTTTTTACACATATGTAAATTTTTATCACATAAATTTTACACATGTATAACTTGTGATTTATATATGTAATCAAATTTTTTTTTATAAATATGATAAAATAAGTCTCAAATAATGTTACTATATAAAAAGTTAAAAAAATATTTAGTTTTTAAGAGTTTCTAAAAGTTCTTAACTTTTTTGAACTCTCAAATGAAACTAACCATACATATATATATATATATATTACATATCATTCCATCAAGTTCACCAATAATATTTACATGCTAAGTACTAACAGTACACATTATAAACATACACCCTAGTTCAATTATAATCTAGATACTTATATTATATAAAACTTGTTTCGCCAACGAAGGAAAGAAATTTGATGCATACGAATTAAAGGGGTTTGGATCAAATGCAAATGAAATTAGCATGCTATTTGTGGAAATCAAGTAGACTAATTATATATAGTAATTACATCATAGAGTAATTATATAATTACTCTATGATAATTACTCTATGATGTAATTACATAATTACCTTGTATATATAATTACTTTACTTGATTTTTACAAATAACATGTTAATTTAATTTGTATGCTAACTTTCCCCGAATTAAAATATACAATCACAACACATATAAAATACAAATTTCAAAGTCATAAAATTCAGACACATCACATTAATACTTTAGAATAATCTCAAGTTTACGAAAGAGTCAGGAACAAAACAAGTTAATCAAAACATAAGAGTTCAACACATAAAAAAAAGGTTTTTATCAGACTGTGTATAATAATATTTTTCACCAGAGCCAAGCTTGTTATTTAGGGTGTGTATAATCATCTTTTCACTATATTGCATATGGTATTTGTTGTATCTCATTTTAACTTTAACAAATTTGATGTTAAAGAACTCGAAGAATCCGTTCTAGAGTGTCCAATGGCCGTAGGCAACTTACAAAATATTCCTCCCACGCAAAGAAAATAATATTTAAATGGGTAAAATATAAACATAAACAAAAAACAAATTAGTAACAGATATAAATTGTTTGGGGTAGGATAAAGTTAGGTGATCCTCTTTAAAGTAGCCTACACAAATCCTATACATATGTTGTATTAATGTGCATGGCTATGTGCGTAGGATGTGTATAAGAGTGGCTGTAAATGGTTTAATGTTAACCATGTAGCATACGTGTAATATGTAGCATGTGGGTATGTGTATTGTAAAACTAGCCTAAAGGCAACCTATGCACAACCCAATCAAGCTATTAAGATGTAAAACTAGCATCATAGACGCCCTGCACACATCCTACATAGTTAAATAAGAAATATAAATAAGTTGTACCAACATAAGCCATTCACATCTTACACAGCTACATAGTTAAATAAAAAGCACAAACAAAATATAACATAAACCATTTACATCCTACACATACCATATCACAGTCTAAACTCCCCATCATTAAGTACCAACAACCAAATATATACTAACTAATGTCAAGAAAAAGTTTCTACTACAATAGTTACTACATAAACACCTATATAGATATTTCCATCACCCCGCCTACACATATATGCTACCCTAAATACCTACATAAATATTTTCTAACAAATATTTTAAATAAATTTCAACTACCACTCATAAATATTTGAATTAACAATAAGGGAGAAGCTTACTTACACAAGTTACGTGTTACCTACACACATATATGTATATATATACACATAAAAATACTACCTACACAACAAATCCCTACACATGTAAAGAAACATATCATAAGACTTAATAAACAGATGATCATACTATACCTTTATAGTTAGCATATATCCCTACATTTTAACACTAAACCTACTTATACATTCCTATCCCTACATAATATATCGCAATGAATTACTATATATATTAATAATGTACTTAAATTGAATTGTTGTTTATGATTTTGATACTGTGTAATTGAATGCTACACAAATTTTAAATTAATTAAAACTAAAACTCCCAAAGAATGATAAGACTTTTACACGAACCCCCCCCCCCCCCCCCCCCCAACACCCCTCCTATGGTTACTGAATAGAATTAAAATATGTCAATTTCTAAATGAATAAATTAAATAAGAAATGGTGTAGGTTTAGATTTACACAAAAGAAATTACCCCAACTATACTATAAGAAAACCCTATTTTTTCCCGTACTAGTAATTGAATCAATGAAATTATGGTCTAATTATGATTATTGTAAGACCCCGAATCCCGGGAATCCTACAGTTGGTAATCATAATAAAAAATTCACAAAAATTTAAAACCAAACATGTTCATCTTATTAAAATCAGTTCAAAGTAATCAACAGCGGAATAAATAACATCAAAATTCCCAAAAACCCGGAAAAGTACCCAAAACCAAATTTTAAATGCTTATAGTGATAAATTAAAAGAAACAGTTTGCATTATTAATTCTTAGACTAGATATGCCTTCAACCTCCCGAGTAGCATCCAACACGTCTAAGCGGTAGCATCCACTTCTTAATCTGAAAGTCAATCTAACATGCACACAAAGTCAGATTGAGCTGAGTGAGTTCAAGTTTTAAGTAAATAATATCAGTAGTAATAGTTATGATAGTCATACCAAAAGTTTTTAAAAGTAAAAGGGTGCATCCATCAAATCATCATTACCGAAACCTAAACATCCTCATACATACTTATACAAAATGTATATGTAAACATCCTTTCAATTACATCCATATATATATAACAGTATATATATATATAACATCCACGTATAACATCAGAGTCGAGCAAACGTACAACCCAAACACGTAATATCAGTGCATGCAAACACAAAGTAGGCATACACAACATCAGTAGTCGAAACGACTACAACATCGCCAAATATAAGCCAAGCAATAATGTATATACATATATATACATATACATACATATATATATATATATATATATATATATATATATATATATATATTTAACATCTCAAGGCCTACTATATGCTAGCAAGCCTATATAAATTCGTTTAAAAACATTTCAAGAGTTTAAATATCAAAACGGGATTATAAAACATTCCAAGAGTTTATATATAAAAACGGGATTATAAAACATTCTAACAGTTTAAATATAAAAATGGGATTATAAAACATTCTAAGAGTTTAAATATAAAAACGGGATTATAAAACATTCCCAGAGTTTAAATATAAAAATGGGATTATAACTAAGAGTTTAAATATAAAAATGGGGTTATAAAACATTCCCAGAGTTTAAATATAAAAACGGGACTATAAAACATTCCAAGAGTTTAAAATATAATACGGGATACGAACAGTTAGGCCATCGTCAACACTAAGTATTCGTACTTAGGCATCTATATACATCCATATATTTATATCCCTATAAATACCGTCCAATTAATAACATCAGGGTCGAGCACACGTACAACCCAAACACGTAACATCTCATCCAAGTAATAACATCAGGGTCGAGCACACGTACAACCCAAACATGTAACATCAGTGCATGCAAACACAAAGTAGGCATACACAACATCAGTAGTCGAAACGACTACAACATCGCCAAATATAGGCCAAGCAATAATGTATATACATATATTTATATATATATTTAACATCCCAAGGCCTACCATATGCTAGCAAGCCTATATAAATTAGTTTAAACGTTTCATCAGGAAAAATCGTTTAATACTAGGAATTAATACTAGGCCTAATAGCAACCTCGAGCCTAGACCACAAGTAATTTTAAAACCCGAGTAATAAATTTGACCCGGCCGTGATTACCATGTACACACACATCAATAAGCCTACTCACATCATTCTTAGTCTCGAGGAACTAAATATCATCACACAACCATAGGCTATAAGGTAACACATACTCATACATACATACATACATACATACATACATACATACATACATACATACATACATATATATATATCATCCCAAGACATTCCAAATAATAGGTAAGCCTATGGGCCATAAGGTAATATATATTAATCAGTCCAATACATGAACTAAGTAAATAGGTCTATTCGCATTCAATTACTACCAAGCCTATTAACATCATCGAGTCTAGACCATATTCAGGTATATAACCTTAAGGAATATAAGACCATAAACGAGTCTACAATATCCTAAGGCATAAAATATAGTTCACAAATAGTTTCATAAATGCACAAATATGAAAGAGGCTATGTAATACCATCCAAATAGTGTAACGAGTAAAATCGTGTAAAATTGTATTACGGTGTGCATGTTAGCCCAAAACTTGAAAAGAGTAAAAAGGGCATCATGAACTCACCTGAATCAACCGAACACCTACAATGAGCTTGGAAATCCCTAAGTGCACAATCACAAGCAAGGGCCTGTAAATTATACACAACGCGTTACTAAACTAGACTGTAAAAACACTCTAGCCTAATGGGCCGTTCAAGCCCAACAACTTGGCCCAAGGCCCAACACTTTGCCCCAAGGCCCAATCACTTGGCCCAATACTTTGGCCCAATGCCCAACACTTTGGCCCAAGGCCCAACACTTTGGCCCAAGGACCAACACTTGGCCCAAGGCCCAACAACTTGGCCCAAGGCCCAACACTTGGCCCAAGGCCCAACAATTTGGCCCAAGGCCCAACGATAATCAAATTGGGTCGAATGCGCGCGAAATAAACCTTAAAATCATTTGTTAAACGAATCAGCCCCGAATGGACCAAATTCCACTTTAAATCTTTTCATTTATCAAGATTATGTCACCCGAGTTGATAGGGTTGACGGTTCCATTTTACAACTCTTACTTTAACGTTTAAACGAAAATTCGCGCACCGCCGACTCGATTGACGAAGCACTAACCCCAACAGCCCCGTGCATCAAAAATATAATTTACCACAGCCCTTAAACCCCCTAGGGCTGTACAAACTGATTCGGTCGGTCATCCGATCGTTTAACGCATCAAACTCAACAATTGCCAATCCTACACCCGATAAACCCTAGTTTTCGAACTAAAATCGATTGACCGACCTAAACACCTCTAACGGCCATGAAATTTTAGTATGTTGTAAGTGACATACCTAAGAATATGACGGAGTAAGAACTTCAGTTATAACAGCCCCGAAAGATGCGAGAAAGGGCAGCCACCGGTTAAGCCTAAAACGAACTTATCGATCAATACGAATATAACATGCAGATTTTAGCATGCAAAGATGTATTTTATTACATAGGAAAACCATGGAATTAAATTATTAAATTTTTACCAGTGTTGCATATATACTTAAGTTTATAAAAATATTTTTATTATATTTTTCTATTGGACACAAAAATCATAAAAATTCTTCCAACACAGAAAGGTATGTGCAGCTATTTCAGCTGCGCAACAAAATGGTTTTATTTTTATAAAATTCATTACCCAGTCAAATTAAACGATTCCAATTGGGTTTGGTTCCTAACCCAAAATATTAACTTCCAAAAGTGGAACCATCCAATTTAGACTTGTCAAAAAAAGGTTATGATGTCGGGAAGACAGACTAGAATCCGACATCCCGCATCAGCTTTGACACTCGATTTTATAAAATCATAAAACTATTCAAATCTCGTCCAAAAATTACGTATTATACCTTTCTGGAAACTAGACTCAAAGTAGAACATCATGGAATCAAGAATCGATCAAAAATAGTGTATTAACATCGTGTTACGGACCCTAAAATAAACGTATACGAATCTGTCAGCAAGCTATTATCATCAAAACTCAATCTTAACGACCAATAAGCGCGCCATAAGGATGAATTATGGTGAAAAGGAGTTGTATACGTATAATACCGATCTGGAATTGAAGTTTGGACCGCCGGACGGTGGCTGATTGCACGCAAAACGAGGTGGAAAGGGGGTGGGTTGCTGCTGCCGATCGGACATCACCATAGGGTTAGGGTTTTGGGTTTTTGATTATAATATAAAATTTTACGTTCTGGCCCTTCCAATTTGAAAGTTGCGATACTTGAATGAAACTTAAGTAATTCAAATTATGGGCTCGTCTAGGAGGCCCCCCCCGAAGATTCAAGACGAGTCCCGGATTCTAAACAAACATTTATAAACAATCGAGCCGATTAACGAAATTTACGGGCGTTACAATTATAGGCATCTTGAATTCAAAAACTGTGATGTTATAAGTTATTATAAACAAAAAAATTAATCCAACGAGACAAACCTGAATGCGGTTAATGCTTGACCAACAAAACCCTAAAACCAAAGACAAAGTCGATTGCCTTCTTAACACCCTATGATAAGTTTCTTCAGTGAGATTCAAGTTTATAATATTTGATTTTTTTGATTGAAAGATCAATGAAATCAAAAGAGGCAAAAGTATCTTAGGATAGTTTTTAGGAAGTGGTTGAGGTTGTACTTTTCTTATCAAACATGAAGATTAAAATACATACCCTTCTCCATTAAAACCTTTCAAATTATGTTTTCTTATTTATTACATGTTTGCCATAATAATTTTAAACCATGGATTCAAAAAATCAGTAATCCAGATTGATTTCTAACACTTCTCGCTTTAAAATGATTTCTCACGTGAGCCACCCCATACACACACAAATGGAATGGATAAAATGAAAAACTAGTTGAGTTGTAAATATTCTGAAAACCTATTCTAGACCACATATTTCAATTAATTTGTGTGGTTCAAGTAAAAAGTTAATAAAAAAACTAAAATTAATTTCAATAAACATTTTAAATGCAAAAAGGGCAATAGGGTAAATTGATATGATCTTGCTTTATATTAGAATTACAATATCTCTCCACCTTTTATTTTAACATCAAGTTTAAATTTTAAAAGAAAATATTTTTATTTCACAAAAAGAATTCGAATCATCCACTCTACCAAATTCAAGCAATAAAACATGATGATAACATGAATGAGATTTTTTTTATTATTGCCATCGTAGTTTGCAACATTATTTTTATTGAAATCTCATTCTTCCTCTTGCATCTTTCTCTCTCATTCTTCTCTACATCATTATTCTCTTTGACGAACTCTGGTAGCCGCATGTATGTTGTGGCCGGAGAAGTATGCGCGTCTGCGTTTTAACATATGTTAAAAGTATGAAAACAACAAAATACATTATTATTTTTTACACACATTAATTTTTTAAAACAGATACTAAATGTTTTAAAAGACATGTGTAATGCTTTAACATATGTTTTAAAATATATGTTAATTGTTTTACACATATAAATAATTGTTTATAACATATGCATAATAGTATTTTTACATATGTATTTTAGGTGAATTGGTCAAACAATTTACATACGCTAATCAAAAGTTTTTACGTATGTTTAACAAGTGCACACATATGTTTAATCATAATTTAACAATAAGCTGAAACAATTTAATCTTACCTTCATCTAAGCAGAGTCGATCATCACTTTCTACAAAAGTATCCCCCTCTAAACCCAAATCCACAGCTAAAACTTCGTTATGAACACTAGAATAACCACCGTCTCCTACGCCACTAATGCTAGAACAACAACTAAAATAGCCACAACCACCGAATAGATCTTCGTATCGGTGGTCTCCTATTCAGATCTCATTTTCAAGAACACCATATATCATCAAATTCTTGATCACAAGAACAAATCAGTTTCAATTATTGAAAAATCTTTCATAATTACAGATCTTTTTCAAGAAATCTTGTAAATATCCAAGCGAGTTAACCTAAATCTTGAATGTTTGTCGAAAATCAAAGAGCCAACAAAGATATGTTATTAAGAAACACAATGTTTTGTTTTAAGATTTGAAAAGAAAATTTCAAATGTTAGAAAATAATAAAGATATTAAGAAATCCATGAAAAATCAACAAATGTTCAAAAAGTCAACTGATTCACAACATAACAAAAAAAATTAATACTTCATCATTAAGAAGAAGCATATAAGATTTTATAATCAGTAAACAACATAATGAAAAAATGCATATACCAAGAAGATGATGAAAAAAAAATTGGTTTAGGTGTTTCCATGGATAAAGTTAACCTTAACCTTGGTCTTGAGTTAGTGATGTCACCGGAATTTAGGAAACCAGATCTGGCCAGCGAGTTATGGTTAAGATGGAAACTCAAAACCACATTATTGATCCATTAAGTCAAAACAAAAATGGAGAAAACTATTGATAGGTTGTCGTTGTTGTCATTCAACAACCCAAAAATCCATCTGCTTCTTCAAATATTTTTTGGGAAATATAAAATTGTGAGTGTGCTTGAATCATTAAGATCATGCATTACTTGGATATAGTCTTATGATTATAGTTGACAATGAATAATTAGGGTTAATTGTGTGTTTCGAGAGAGAATTTGGATAGAGTAACGACACCTAAGATCATAAAAATACTGAATTCGTTAATTATGAAATATATTACATGATATATATAGACCCAACCCTATTCTCTAAACATGCTTAGCGAATGGGCTCCTTTCGCAACTCCATTCGCTAAACAAAATCAGGGAATGACCTATATAATCTAACTCATATTATTAACACACTTAGCGTATGGACAACTGATGAATATAAATTTATTCATCATTTTAGCACTAAAATATCTCCAAATAGGCATAATATCGATAATTTAATATTAGAAAAAATAACCACTAATGTTTATAATTTATATTTCTAGGTAAATATACTTAAAGAATAAAAACGAGCTGATATACAAAGAAAACAGAGAAAACTATGAAAACCGACTCAACACACCCCATGTTGAAGCAAGGCATGGCCATGCTACAAGCATACAAGGGAAGGATAAAATTCAGAATTCACAACATGGCCATGTTGATACCAACACATCCATGGTGAAAGTACAAGAGGAAAAGACAAAAACTGATGAAAACACGGCCATGTTGACACCATCACGACCCATGGTGATAGTTCAAGGAAAAAGACAAAATGGAAGTTACCGGAGCTCAAAACGGGTCCTGCCCAGAGTTAACATGGGCTATGTTCTCTCTCCTGTTGTACTTTCTAACAGCGAGAAATTAACACCCTTGTCAAAAAACTCGACCAAACCTATCACCCACACCAAAACCTATGAAAACATACTATCTTTTGACGTATGCAGCATTTCACAAAGTGAGTGGAGACTTAATCACTTTTGACAAGCATATATATTGTAAGTTGCATATGGGCTAAGGAGTATTTATGCATACAATATTACACGTATGTCCAGATATAAAGCTTAGTGTGTGTGAACATTACGAGCATGTGACGTTTTGCATAAAAAGAAGCTCATGAAAGCAAGCCATAATTTAAATATCACTACATATATTAACATGTTTCTCTCTTATGGATTACCGGGAATTTCTTAAATTGCTCAAGATATTTAGCTTCGATCCGACATGATGTTCAAAGAATTTGTTCAAAGCTTGCTTGAGGACAAGCAAGGTTCAAGTGTATGGGGATTTGATGTACATCAATTTATACATCTTTTGAGCACTAAAATATCTCCAAATAGGCATAAATTGGGCAATAATATTAGAATAAATAACCACTAATGTTTATAATTTCTATTTCTAGGTAAATATAGCCTTATATAATAAAACGAGCAGATGTATGAAGAAAAACGAAGAAAACTATGAAAAGCGACTCAACACACCCCATGTTGAAGAAAGTAATGACCATGTTACAAGCATACGAGGAAAAGACGAAATTCAGAAGTCACAACATTGCCATGTTGATACCAACACACCCCATAGTGAAACTATAAGAGGAATAAACAAAATGATGAAAACACGGGCCATGTTGACACCAACATGGCCCATGGTGATAGTACAAGAGAAAAGACAAAATTGTAGATTCTAGAGCTCAACACAGGCCGTGCCTGGAGTCAACACGGGTCATGTTCTCTCTTATGCTGTACATTCTGACTACCACCAATTAACACTATCAGACAAAACTCTTAACATGACGTGTGTTATCAACACGGACCGGTCTAAATCAACACGGACCGTGTTTAGACCCCAAATCAGCCTATAAATACCTTGCTATTAAACATTGAATACACCATCAAGAACACTTAATGCAATTCACCTACCTCCTTTCATCACCATTAATAAGATAATTATCCTACCCATCCACCTTTTAAAGATCAAAGAGATTAAGCTATTGAAAAAGTCATTAGGATTAAAGACTAGTCATCCAAATTGGTTAGATTGTTTTGATTTATTAGTATTTGTAAAAATATTTGATACATGAGAAATTTGTCTATTTCATTCTTCTATGTATTTGTTACCAAACCATTGGAGATCATTCTCGAAAAATTGAATGGTTGTCTGAATAAAATAGCCACAGTTGCAGTTGCTAACTCTCTGCTCAGTAGAGTCCAGGTTCCCCTTCTCAATGATAAACTTTGAATAACATGGAGGATTAGGAACCTATACATTAGTGGAAAAATGCCCTTTTGAAATTGGCCCTCATGTATGTTCCCTTGATAGCCCATTGCTTCCTGAAAGATTCTCAACAGCCTTAGTTGTGAGTAAGATAATTGTTCAGCATGATTGTTATCGAGTTGTAATCCAGCTCTGATAGTTTGCTCGGTTATTTCCAATTCTTGACCAAGAATGGTGGCCTCAATACTTCTACCATTAATGTCGTCAATATAAGTAGCCGAGCCCCAAAAATCATTAATGTGATTTCGATAGATGGTTGAATTTTTAGTCAAATAAAATCTTAGATTGGAGTTATTCAACCAATCTATCATTAACCCTAGTTCTTGGTTTTCTTCATTTACTTCCAACTGGCACACATATTGTGTTTGGGTACAAATTTGTACGCCATTTGATCTGCAAAACAAATGATAATCATTAACGTTAGTGTTTTGTAGATAAAACATGTATAAAGAGTGAGAGCTAAGGAAGAATTTCTCTTCAGTAACCTGTTCTTCGACAATATAAGAACCTACATACAAAAGCAAATTGATATTTATGAGAACAATTGAAACCCTAAACCAGTGATTAAGTGTCAAAAATCAATTATTAATCGCTTACCAAGTTGGAACTGAAAAATGGATTAATTAAAATATGATTTTGAGCGAGCACGAGAGTTGTTAGGGCATGAGCAGAGAGTGTTTGATAGAAGAAGGAAAATGTCACACCCGGTCCATAGGCGGAAACAACCGGTGTGCGACTCATGAAAGGTTTTTCGAGAGCGCGGTTAAGCAAACAACTATATGATAAAATACATGAGGATTTCATTCATAATATAAGTTTTACAAAATATCCATAAAAAAAGATTTACATATAACATATTGAGATTTCACAGTTATGTCCCGCCGAAGGGAGAAATAGCCGTGAAAACTCCAAAATATAAAATCCTCATTCATGAAATTTCCATAGTTAAACATAAAACCGTAGTGAGACACCGTGACCTCTCCACGTAGCTAAATACCTGAAAGACACGTAAAATAATTTAATCAGTACAAACTGAGTGAGTTCACAAGTTTTGTGACTCGATAAAATGTTTTATAATATGATTCTCATAACGTCATGAATGCAGTATCCATGACTTGCAGTGTAACGTGAATACATGAGTTCGTAACCATTCCTTGACTATATATATACACCATAAAGCCCCACATAACATCCCACGAGTCCACGAGGGAATAAATAAATCGGAAAACTAAGCACCCGTCTTATAAAGTGGCGCGACCACTTACGAGTGGGTTGGTCAGACCAGTAGTACTACCCGTAGAGTTCCTCGGCTATAGTTGCCTATAGTTTATGGTTACAATATATACCGGGGACTTTATGTACCATGAGCGCGCCAAATATCTCATGTACACGCACATTGTAAATCAAGATATACACCATGATAAAACATATTTAAACACGTGTCCCTCGCCCCGAAAACAGTTTAAAACATAGTGAAAATAGTGAAAATAGGGGCTGTGAGACTCACCTTAAATGAGGAATAATGTTCCGTTATACTTGGCGAGTTTCCTGTATTATATCGTATACGTATGCACTTCAGTACATAATATATAACTATTAATACTTAGCCCGATACATACTTATGAGGTGACGGTATATATGTATACTTTTTATACATTAGCGATACGGACGTTAGACAACGTCTTATACTTGTTATGTATATCCGTTATATCCTCTTTATATATATATCCTCCGAGCATTAGGGAATGCTCGATACAAATTATTCGTCGGTAATCATGACGTTCGTGACATGCTTTAGCCTAATAGGTTTTGGAGCTCTCATCGTTAGTCCCCAGGTAGGTAACGGGCCCATCTATGATATATTCAGTTACCAGCCTAGACAGGACGTCCCGACTACCGGCACCTCCACCCTTCCAGTTACTCGCAATGTCCATCACAAAAACCCGTATTTTATATTTATACGTATGGCACATATATAGGAATATATGTGTATTAATTGTATATATCATTTCCTCATGTATACGATAAGTATTATTAGTATTTTCGTCTTCGTAACATATAGTTATCACATCCTTTGTTTTTATAACATTATACATGGGTATTTATATTTTCATTTGCGTATATAGGAATATACGTGTACCTTGTATTTTACCCGTACAATCATCGTTATTTTTATTTCCAAGACTTGATGCAAGGATTGCACCTTATGTTTAATGTGCACTTTTATTTATACTTTTATGACAAACCCGATACGGTTTTTAATACGTTAGTTATACCCTTTTTAAAGTTTAACATAACCAAAATTCCATCTTTACATTTATATCATCTTGTTTATTTATAAGTGGGTTTTACTACTCAAGATCATTTTTACCTTAACTAGGTGTTCTATTAACCTTAACCTTCCTTAAACACCCTTTAAATCCTTTATATCTTTTACTTAACATGATTTATCCTTAATTATATGTCATTTAACACACTTCAAGTTTATGTTTATGTCTAATCACCTCATTATGTATACGTATCTTAGGCTTAGTCCATGTTTTTCTACTAAACATTTTATGGCATTAGTACCTTGGGAATGTCGGTTTTTGAGCGATTTAAGACGAGATCCAAGTTCCTTGACATTAACCACGATGTTAAGAGTCTACATTATGTTCAAATAACATGAAATAGGTGGATTAGGGTCAAGTAAAATGATGAGACCGTGGCTGGACAGAATTTATGATTTTCCAGCCACTATAAACTGTTACAATTCACGTTTTGGCTCACCTAGTGCTGAAACGAAGCCGGAAATGGACGTTCAAAAGGTGGTTCGTGATCCTTGCGAGTTTCCTTGGATTCCTAAACAAGAATCACCCAAAAATACCAAGTGGTTTGTGAGATATGAACAAAAGAAGAGAGGGGGGGTACTGCTGGAAAATGCAGTTTCCAGTAGTGACCTTTGAAGGTTCAAGGCTTCTTACCGAGTTTTCCGGGCAGAGATCCGTTCAAGGCTTTCTACCACGGTTTAAGGATTTCTTCTAGCTTTCCAACGATATATAGGGTTCAAGATGTTAAGAGCAGAATTATAGAGAAAACGGGTTGCAAAGAGGCGGCTGTTTGGTGGCCTGCTGCTGTTCTTCGGCCGAGAGAGGAACAAGGGAGGAAGGGATTGTGTTCTTGTGTTTGTAAATGGTGCTTCTTGATCCAAAAAGTCTGGAATATATCAAGTGGGAGAGGTGAAACATAATCCCTTAAATCTAGGGGATGTCATCTTTCAAGATCAAGTGGAATGGAGTAGTCAAAGCATGGTTTATATTGTAAAATATAGGGGGCGGCCATAGGGGATGTTTAGGAGATTTGATCTTGACTTTGTAGCATTATTGTGTTCCCTAACATGATGTATGTATGATTTATGGATGGACGATTATATGTGGAATGATACATGGCAATTTCTAGTGTTAATACTTGATCACAAAACCGAATGGGGAAAAGTTGGGGTTCGGCTTTGGGCTGCAAAGGGAGGGTATTATGGTCATTTAATAAATATATTGGTTGTCCAAATGTAGTGCTAAGTTCAATCTTGGTTCGGGTCTTAAGTGGATAGTCGTTTGGACGAGTTGATCATCGAGTAAACAAGTTATGGAATTTATATTGGACTTGGGTATTATGAGCTTCTCTTAATTTATTTGGTCACCTATTAAGTATTATAGATGGTATGGAACCCGGTATTTATTTCGGTTCCCGGTATGATGTATATTTAAATTTAGCCCGGAGTTATATACGGTTAAATAGTGCTCCATATTGTAATCCTTCATGGATTGTTTAAATTATTAACTTCATATTATTTTGACTAGTATACCTTTAATTCCTTCATAGTTTCATATCGTGATCGTCTCACTGTATAATGTATCATTGATTTGGCCGGTTCGGCGACTATATTCCATTATTTAAATGTTTATGGCGTTTTGGTCCTAATTAGGGAATTAGGACATTACTGGGCATGGTCTTACCATTACCCCTTATATTGGATCATAGATATATATTTAGCTTGATATATTTGTCACCTCTAAACTATTACCGGGCTATCTTCATCATATAGCCGTTCTCATCGGCACTTTATACAATCCTATAGGCATAACGACTGTTCTCGTCCACATTTCAAGTATACTATGGTTTATACCTCATATAAATTATATAAATAACACGTAATTTTGATCAATTATAAAGATTAAAGTATATGGAAAATTACCGGGTGTCACATTCTCCCCCTGTTGGAAGAATTTCGTCCCGAAATTTGTTGTTAGTTAACTGTTATAGTTGGGTCCGGGAAGAGGTGTGGGTACTTCTTTCGAATTTGATCTTCTCTTTCCCAGGTAAACTCGGGTCCTCTTTTAGATTTCCACTGTACCTTCACTAACTTAATCCGACTTCTTCGTAGTTTTTGTTCTTTCCAGTCGGTAACGGCTATCGGTTCTTCAACAAAATGTAATTGTTCGTCAATATGTACTTCGTCTAGGGGTACGATTAAAGATTCATCGGATAGACACTTTTTAAGGTTCGACACATGGAATGTGTCATGTACCCTGTTAAGTTCTTCAGGTAGCTTCAACTTATAGGCCACGGGACCTATCCTTTCCAGGATCTCAAATGGTTCGGTATATCTTGGGCTGAGCTTGCCCCGCTTTCCAAACCTCGGAACTCCTTTCCATGGCAAGACCTTTAAAAGAACTTTATCTCCCACTTGGAATTCCAAAGGCTTGCGTCTCACATCCGCATAACTTTTATGTCGATCGCGGGCCGTTTTCAGTCGTTCTTTTATTTGAAATATCTTGTCAGTAGTTTCTTGAATTAGTTCGGGACCCGTCATTTGTCTATCGCCTATTTCCGCCCAGCACAAGGGCGACCTACACTTACGACCATACAAAGCTTCGAACGGTGCAGCCTTTATGCTCGTGTGGTAGCTATTATTATATGAAAATTCCACCAAAGGAAGGTGAACATCCCAGCTACCACCAAAATCAATTGCACACGCTTTGAGCATATCTTCCAATGTTTGTATAGTTCGCTCGCTTTGGCCGTCAGTCTGGGGATGGTAGGCGGTACTCATATCTAATCGCGTGCCCAAAGCTTTTTGTAACGACTTCCAAAAATGAGACGTAAATCGACTGTCGCGGTCGGAAATAATCGAGACTGGGACTCCATGTCTTGACACGATCTCTTTTATATATAACCTAGCTAACCGCTCCATCTTATCCGTTTCTTTGATAGCTAAGAGATGCGCGGATTTGGTTAGCCGGTCGACTATCACCCATATGGTGTCATAACCACCTGGAGTCCTAGGTAACTTCGTAATGAAATCCATCGAGATTTGTTCCCATTTCCACATGGGAATCTCGGGCTATTGTAATAATCCGGATGGTTTCTGATATTCCGCCTTGACTTTTGCGCAAGTTAAACATTTTCCCACATAATTTGCTATATCACCCTTAAGATTAGGCCACCAATAGTATCCCTTTACATCTTTATACATTTTATCTGCACCGGGGTGCACGGAATACTTCGTCTTGTGGGCTTCATCAAGTATTCTTTCACGTAATCCTTCCTTGAGAGGAACCCATATTCGGTTGACAAAGTACAGGGTACCGTCTTCTTTGGATTCTAAGTTGTCAACCATACCACGGAGACCCTCGTCTTTGATATTATCAGGCTTCAAAGCTTCTCGTTGGGCTTCGTGGATAAGGGTGGTGAGGTTCGTACTTATAGTTAGCCCTAAGACTTTAACACGTGATGTCTTCACCCTTTCTTTCCTGCTTAAAGCGTCTGCTACAACGTTCGCCTTTCCAGGGTGGTACTTGATTACACAATCATAATCATTCAATAATTCAACCCACCGTCGTTGCCTCATGTTTAATTCTTTTTGATCAAATATATGTTGTAGGCTTTTATAATCGGTGTAGATTGTGCAATGGGTGCCGTATAAGTAATGACGCCATAACTTAAGTGCAAACACCACTGCGCCCAATTCCAAATCGTGAGTGGTGTAATTTTTCTCGTGCACTTTGAGTTGTCGTGACGCATACGCGATGACTTGATTTCTTTGATAAGGACACAACCAAGTCCTTGATGCGAAGCATCGCAATAAACTACGAAGTCATCCATCCCTTCTGGTAAGGCTAGAATAGGTGCACTGCAAAGTTTCTGCTTTAGCAACTGGAACGCCTTTTCTTGTTTATCTCCCCAATTAAACGACTTATCTTTCTGTGTGAGCGCAGTAAGGGGTTGTGCTATCTTCGAGAAATTTTCAATAAATCGTCGATAGTAGCCTGCCAGACCTAAAAATTGTCGTATTTCCGTCGGCGTCTTCGGCACTTACCAGTTTTTAATGGCCTCTACTTTTGAAGGGTCAACATGAATTCCCTTCTCGTTGACGACATGGCCTAAAAAGTGTACTTCTCTTAGCCAAAAATCACACTTTGAAAACTTTGCATACAACTTCTCCTTTCTCAACAATTCTAAAATCAATCGAAGGTGTTGCTCGTGCTCTTCTTCGGTTCGGGAATAAATTAATATGTCATCTATAAACACTATCACGAACTTGTCAAGGTAAGGTTTGCACACTCGATTCATTAAGTCCATGAACACGGCAGGTGCGTTCGTTAGCCCAAAAGGCATGACTAGAAATTCATAATGACCATACCTCGTTCGGAACGCAGTCTTTGGTACATCGTCCTCGTGTATCTTCAGCTGATGGTACCCTGATCGTAGATCTATCTTGGAATAGAAACTAGATCCCTGTAATTGGTCAAACAAATCATCAATCCTCGGTAAAGGGTACCGATTTTTGATGGTCAGTTTGTTAAGTTCCCTATAATCAATACACATACGGAACGAACCGTCTTTCTTCTTGACAAATAGTACCGGGGCTCCCCAAGGTGAGTAGCTCGGGCGTATGAAACCCTTGTCTAGTAGCTCCTGTAATTGATTCGATAGTTCTCGCATTTCCGAGGGAGCTAATCGATAAGGTGCTCGTGCTACTGGTGCAGCTCCTGGTACTAGATCGATTCGAAACTCCACTTGTCTTTGAGGTGGTAACCCTGGTAGATCTTCTAGAAAGATATCGGGGAAATCTCTTACTATAGGTATACTTTCTATCTTCCTTTCTTCATCCTTCTTCTCCACCACGTGGGCTAAGAAAGCTTGACACTTCTTTCGCAAGCACTTTCGTGCTTTCATACACGAAATTAACTTCATCACAGTGCCACGTCTTTCTCCTTGAATAGTCAGCGTTTCACCACTTGCCAAGGGTATGCGGATTTGCTTGTCATAACAATTAACTTCAGCATGGTTCTTTGCTAACCAATCCATGCCTAAAACGACATCAAAACTTCCTAAATCTATCGGCAACAGATCTACGTTAAATTCATCTTCTCCCATCACTAGTACGCAACTTTCCACTATATCGTCTGATCGTAACTGTTTGCCATTAGCTAATTCTATAGTATAGGGCGTTGCTAATTTACTAGGTGCTAAACCAAGTAGGTCTTTAAATTCAGTGGATATAAAACTTAAATCCGCACCAGTATCAAATAACACAGACGCATAGTGGTTGTTAAGTAGGAACATACCAGTGACGACATTTGGGTCTTCCTTAGCTTCACCCGCCCCGATAACAAAAGCCCTAGCTTGAGCTGTATTTTTCATCTGCGGACAGTTCTTGATAAAATGACCCGTATTTCCGCACCCATAACAAGCTCGTGGTGTCGTTTTCCCCGGTTCTTGCTTCACAACTACTGCACTATTCTTAATTCTACACTTAGCTTCCACATGTCCTCTCTTGTGACAATGCTTACACACAATACTTGAGCAGTCACCAACATGATAATACTTGCATTTGTCACACCACGGGTTTGACCCGCTATACGTCTTCCGTGGTTGATCCGTGGTCTGGGCGGCATACACTTTCACAGTTTCTTGTTTCTTGACAGGGGGTTCTTTGGAACTTGACCCTTGATTACGAGAGGCCCAGCTCCTCTTGTGATTGTTATGGCGGCTGTTGCCGCGTTGGGAGAATGGTTGGCTTGCTTCCTTCTGAGTTGGCTTTCCTAGGGTGCCAGCTCGTACTGCATCTTCTGTCAGACTCAGACCTAGTTCAACAGCCTCGGCCATGGTCGCAGGCCTAGTGGCCGTGATTGGTCCCCTGATAACTGTTGCTAATCCCCAGATGTACCTTTCAACTCTCTTTTCTTCAGTGGTGGCCATATGAGGAACTATTCGGCATAGCTAGTGAAATCGCGTGTTATATGCTGTGATGTCGGCTCCCTTCATGGTGAGCGTCCAGAACTCATTTTCCAACTTCTGCATCTCAGTCCTTGGGCAATATTTCTTTTCCATCATCTCCTTTAACTCTTTCCAGGTCTTACCATAGGCCACGTCTTGGCCTAGGGTTTGTACTTGTAAATTCCACCACGATAGGGCTTCATCTTGAAACATACATGTCACGTACAACACTTTCTGTTTTTCTGTGCATCCACTGATTGCTATCACAGATTCTGTCTTCTCGATCCAACGGATAACTCCTATGGCTCCTTCCGTTCCCTTAAAGGACCACGGTTTGCATGTCATGAAAGTTTTGTAGGAACATCCTCGTTCCTCACCGCCAGTCTCTGGAGCTACATTTTCAGTGTTTGCGGAATTCCTTCGTTCTTGACTTGAGTCGCCCCTACTGGCTTCGTAGGCGGCTATCGCTTGCGCTATGACTTCTTGTAATTGCGCAGGTGTATTAGGTAAACTGTCGTTCCTTCTCCTTGGCATTTTCCTTCAAGTTGAGAATAAGAAGGATCGGTTAGTATTGGCATCACGCTTGTATGTAAGTAGTTGTAGGGTTCGATACTTATTACATTCACACCCATATATTTGCTTATAGTCATACTTATTAATCATATACTCGCATACATAGATTTTATTATTACATCTCATTATACCACATCGTATATTCATACTCATATATCATAAACATAACTTCATTACATCAAAAGATTTGATTACATAAGTTTATGTTTAAGTCTACTACAAACTCCTACAACATACAAGCGTTTTGCCAAAAGATCGGGTCGTAGTCCGTAATATATTACTTCCCATACATATGATTACTACCCGCTAATACTAGTCTATAGTCGCTTCATGGCATCGGTGGTGGCGGTGGTGGAAACACGTCTCCCAAAAAGGCTTGAATTGTCTTAACCTCATTTTCCAATTTCATCACCCTTCGTTCGGCGGCAGCGGCCCGCCTCGCTCCCACATCAGCTAAGTGCAATGCATCTCTTACCATATGCTCCAACTTTAGCACTCTCATCCTTGCGTCCGAGATCAAGTCATAGTGGTTATCAAGGCGGAGACTGGTCTCACAGGCCTTGCCTTTCACGCTCTCCATAAACACCTCGACCCTCTGCTCCCAATCCATGAGCCATTCCTCAAGGGCCTTTCTCTCAGCCTCGGCGGCTGCTGTGGTCGGTGGTACGGGGACCTCTGTATCATCGGAGGTAGCGCGCCCTCAGGGGCGTGAGGACTCGCCTACCTCATGTATAGTCCGGGGCACCTCATCGTCGGAGTCCGTGGCATACCTTTTCAGCCCGGCGGCTCGTATCTCCTCGGAGGGCACTGCAGCCAGCTCCTCCATCTCCTCAAGGTCGTTGTCGTCATAAGTTACCTTGTCGTCCTCATCGAGCCTGATTACCTCGGTAGGCTCGTCATCGGAGATCTCTATAGGATCATCAGGAATTGGAACAAAGTCGCTCATATGGACACTGCTGCTATCAGTGTTAGAGTCAGAGCCGGAGTCGGAGTCAGTGATGGCTAGGCCATGATATGGATCATTGTTCGGGAAGGCCATCGCTGAAAGGATTAAGGTTTAATTAGTGATAATATCGCTTTTTTTTTTTTTTTTTTTTTTTCTATCCCTTATTTTGGTCATTCCTATACTACACCATTAGTTGCGATAAAGGTGTCGTGAAGACACGTGCACTCTCGTGTAATGCAAGTTTTGAAAACATGTCATGCATGAAAAACGTTTTCATGAGGGAATCTAAGGGGTTATAGCCTAGACTCAGGGTTGAATCCTAGTTCGCTATAACCTTGGCTCTGATACCAGTCTGTCACACCCGGTCCATAGGCGGAAACAACCGGTGTGCGACTCATGAAAGGTTTTTCGAGAACGCGGTTAAGCAAACAACTATATGATAAAATACATGAGGATTTCATTCATAATATAAGTTTTACAAAATATCCATAAAAAAAGATTTACATATAACATATTGAGATTTCACAGTTATGTCCCGCCGAAGGGAGAAATAGCCGTGAAAACTCCAAAATATAAAATCCTCATTCATGAAATTTCCATAGTTAAACATAAAACCGTAGTGAGACACCGTGACCTCTCCACGTAGCTAAATACCTGAAAGACACGTAAAATAATTTAATCAGTACAAACTGAGTGAGTTCACAAGTTTTGTGACTCGATAAAATGCTTTATAATATGATTCTCATAACGTCATGAATGCAGTATCCATGACTTGCAGTGTAACGTGAATACATGAGTTCGTAACCATTCCTTGACTATATATATACACCATAAAGCCCCACATAACATCCCACGAGTCCACGAGGGAATAAATAAATCGGAAAACTAAGCACCCGTCTTATAAAGTGGCGCGACCACTTACGAGTGGGTTGGTCAGACCAGTATTACTACCCGTAGAGTTCCTCGGCTATAGTTGCCTATAGTTTATGGTTACAATATATACCGGGGACTTTATGTACCATGAGCGCGCCAAATATCTCATGTACACGCACATTGTAAATCAAGATATACACCATGATAAAACATATTTAAACACGTGTCCCTCGCCCCGAAAACAGTTTAAAACATAGTGAAAATAGTGAAAATAGGGGCTGTGAGACTCACCTTAAATGAGGAATAATGTTCCGTTATACTTGGCGAGTTTCCTGTATTATATCGTATACGTATGCACTTCAGTACATAATATATAACTATTAATACTTAGCTCGATACATACTTATGAGGTGACGGTATATATGTATACTTTTTATACATTAGCGATACGGACGTTAGACAACGTCTTATACTTGTTATGTATATCCGTTATATCCTCTTTATATATATATCCTCCGAGCATTAGGGAATGCTCGATACAAATTATTCGTCGGTAATCATGACGTTCGTGACATGCTTTAGCCTAATAGGTTTTGGAGCTCTCATCGTTAGTCCCCAGGTAGGTAACGGGCCCATCTATGATATATTCAGTTACCAGCCTAGACAGGACGTCCCGACTACCGGCACCTCCACCCTTCCAGTTACTCGCAATGTCCATCACAAAAACCCGTATTTTATATTTATACGTATGGCACATATATAGGAATATATGTGTATTAATTGTATATATCATTTCCTCATGTATACGATAAGTATTATTAGTATTTCCGTCTTCGTAACATATAGTTATCACATCCTTTGTTTTTATAACATTATACATGGGTATTTATATTTTCATTTGCGTATATAGGAATATACGTGTACCTTGTATTTTACCCGTACAATCATCGTTATTTTTATTTCCAAGACTTGATGCAAGGATTGCACCTTATGTTTAATGTGCACTTTTATTTATACTTTTATGACAAACCCGATACGGTTTTTAATACGTTAGTTATACCCTTTTTAAAGTTTAACATAACCAAAGTTCCATCTTTACATTTATATCATCTTGTTTATTTATAAGTGGGTTTTACTACTCAAGATCATTTTTACCTTAACTAGGTGTTCTATTAACCTTAACCTTCCTTAAACACCCTTTAAATCCTTTATATCTTTTACTTAACATGATTCATCCTTAATTATATGTCATTTCAACACACTTCAAGTTTATGTTTATGTCTAATCACCTCATTATGTATACGTATCTTAGGCTTAGTCCATGTTTTTCTACTAAACATTTTATGGCATTAGTACCTTGGGAATGTCGGTTTTTGAGCGATTTAAGACGAGATCCAAGTTCCTTGACGTTAACCACGATGTTAAGAGTCTACATTATGTTCAAATAACATGAAATAGGTGGATTAGGGTCAAGTAAAATGATGAGACCGTGGCTGGACAGAATTTATGATTTTCCAGCCACTATAAACTGTTACAATTCACGTTTTGGCTCACCTAGTGCTGAAACGAAGCCGGAAATGGACGTTCAAAAGGTGGTTCGTGATCCTTGCGAGTTTCCTTGGATTCCTAAACAAGAATCACCCAAAAATACCAAGTGGTTTGTGAGATATGAACAAAAGAAGAGAGGGGGGTACTGCTGGAAAATGCAGTTTCCAGTAGTGACCTTTGAAGGTTCAAGGCTTCTTACCGAGTTTTCCGGGCAGAGATCCGTTCAAGGCTTTCTACCACGGTTTAAGGATTTCTTCTAGCTTTCCAACGATATATAGGGTTCAAGATGTTAAGAGCAGAATTATAGAGAAAACGGGTTGCAAAGAGGCGGCTGTTTGGTGGCCTGCTGCTGTTCTTCGGCCGAGAGAGGAACAAGGGAGGAAGGGATTGTGTTCTTGTGTTTGTAAATGGTGCTTCTTGATCCAAAAAGTCTGGAATATATCAAGTGGGAGAGGTGAAACATAATCCCTTAAATCTAGGGGATGTCATCTTTCAAGATCAAGTGGAATGGAGTAGTCAAAGCATGGTTTATATTGTAAAATATAGGGGGCGGCCATAGGGGATGTTTAGGAGATTTGATCTTGACTTTGTAGCATCATTGTGTTCCCTAACATGATGTATGTATGATTTATGGATGGATGATTATATGTGGAATGATACATGGCAATTTCTAGTGTTAATACTTGATCACAAAACCGAATGGGGAAAAGTTGGGGTTCGGCTTTGGGCTGCAAAGGGAGGGTATTATGGTCATTTAATAAATATATTGGTTGTCCAAATGTAGTGCTAAGTTCAATCTTGGTTCGGGTCTTAAGTGGATAGTCGTTTGGACGAGTTGATCATCGAGTAAACAAGTTATGGAATTTATATTGGACTTGGGTATTATGAGCTTCTCTTAATTTATTTGGTCACCTATAAAGTATTATAGATGGTATGGAACCCGGTATTTATTTCGGTTCCCGGTATGATGTATATTTAAATTTAGCCCGGAGTTATATTCGGTTAAATAGTGCTCCATATTGTAATCCTTCATGGATTGTTTAAATTATTAACTTCATATTATTTTGACTAGTATACCTTTAATTCCTTCATAGTTTCATATCGTGATCGTCTCACTGTATAATGTATCATTGATTTGGCCGGTTCGGCGACTATATTCCATTATTTAAATGTTTATGGCGTTTTGGTCCTAATTAGGGAATTAGGACATTACTGGGCATGGTCTTACCATTACCCCTTATATTGGATCATAGATATATATTTAGCTTGATATATTTGTCACTTCTAAACTATTACCGGGCTATCTTCATCATATAGCCGTTCTCATCGGCACTTTATACAATCCTATAGGCATAACGACTGTTCTCGTCCACATTTCAAGTATACTATGGTTTATACCTCATATAAATTATATAAATAACACGTAATTTTGATCAATTATAAAGATTAAAGTATATGGAAAATTACCGGGTGTCACAGAAAAGTGTTAGAAAAATTTCTAAGTCCTTCTTTTATACTCAATGCTCGAATTTCAAAAACCTTTTATCTTTTAGGTCCAGCAGGATACTATAGTACTTCTGAGATTATTTTATCAACTTCTTTTCTGTGTTCGAATAAACTGCCAAGTATAGTTCACCTCAAATATGCTCGAAGAGCATTTCTCAAGTATGCTCATTCAAAATCAAGTTATAATTCATCTAAGTATTACTTTTGATTAGCATGCTCGGATTTTAAGTTTACTCAAAAGTTATAATCACTTAAACCAAATTTTACCAAGTAAACTATTAAACATCACACAACTTTACTCGAGAGACTTTGCGATAAGATAATAATCAGTATATGCTCGTCTTAATCAAAGTGTATTCATTACCAAACAATTTAAAGAGAAATCATGCTTGAAACAAATTCATGCTCGAAAAACACTTAGCAGATTTCAGTCACATTCTGCTTGAGTATGTTATCATTGTGCTCGATTGAGCAAACATGAACTCAAAACAGTTAAGTTATGCATGAAGCAACTGGAAAAATATTCAATCACTCATACATGCTCGAACACACTTAAAGATATATTCAATGATGCACTCATACTCGAATATACTTAGAAAACTTTCCATTCACACAATCATGATCGAAAAGCATAAAGAAACGTTCAAACACACAATCATGCTCGAAACACTTAGAGATATATTCAAGCATGCAAACATGCTCGAATATACTTAGAATTTTCAAAACATGCTCATAGAGCAAAAGTATGCATATGCCTAACTGTTTAGGCATGAGTTCACAAAAACTTTCCCTTAAATTAACAAACATTGATCACTTTGACTCTTGGTTAATTCAAGCATAAGTTTATGGTGAAAAAGAAATCAAATTTCAGTTCTTCTATTTTCAAATAATTTTCCATTCAGAAAGATATCAACTTGGGATCATATTTATCAAATCACTTCACTACACTTCATGTTCAACATTATTTTGACTCAAGACAGGTTGATAGCAGGTATTTTGTACTTAGCATGATTTTCATTGCTTTTGTGATATGATTAAGGTTCAATTATTGCATAAGAACTGAAAGGACCCCACTTTGGACATAAGAAGTTCCATATCTCTTCTCATGGCTTATTTAGCTTTCTCCAAGTCACCCCAAATTGACATCAACCCTCTGATGTATGGTCAAAAACTTTTGATATTTGAACACAATTTTCTTTTGAAATTATTTTATAATACAAACTTTAAGGTTGAACGTTGGACTTACATGCCACGCAGTTCGGACTTACGTGCCTTTCATTCAAGGTGTTTAGGACTTATTTTGATGAGCCACCTCTATAGTTCTAGGTAAACCCCTTAAGTTTGTTTGAAATCATTTGGATCATTTTGTTTTACAAAAAATTATCAGATTTTGGTTGATTCATAATCATTTGAGCACATAATTGTTCATATCATTAATAAAAGATATTTCATTTTGGGTTGACCAAACACCAACAAGCTTGTGTATGACTGGATAATTACCTTTCTACCCATCATTTGGAGAGTTGTATCTTGAAACAAACTTGCATCTTCAAATGTATACCCACATCAAAATTATATCAATTGAGCTTTTACACACCATGGAAGGCTACTGTACATATCAATGACTGTACTTAAAGCCTTTTTAGCCTATCAAATCCATGAGTTAATTAACTTAACCAATTTTCTATCATTTCTAAAATATATTGGATTCAATTTTCATTTAAAACCTTTTAAGCTTCTATAAAACTTTGAACTGAATAATCTTATCATTTCTCTTTTTGCAATCACCAAGAACTTTTAGCATTTTGTGAAAAACTTTTGATCTGCATGAAAAATTTTGTTTTGTTTTTCCTTTTGAATCAAAATTCAAATCAGACACACATTTCAATGCAAAAACCTCTTTTCAAATATTCATTTTGACAAACAAACAAACACTTTCAATCTGTCATTCAAGTACTTTCGTGTTGAGTGAAAGATAGTCATTCAAGCACAAAAACAAAATCATATTGCATAGTTTCATTCAAGTACTCAGACAGATATTATCATCAATCAAACAAGCATTTAAAGTTACACATGCAAAACAACTTCATGACCAACACACACTTTCATCAAATATTTCAAATAATTTAGCAACCAATATAAAAAGTAGTCAGTGCAGCACACAATTTCACACATTCAATCACATTAAACCTATTTTAAGTTGTCATTTAATCACAGAACATAAATCATTAATCAGACTTCATCAAAATTTATCATTCCCAAGGACTTTAATAGAAAATTGTATCTAGTTTTAATCCAGAGGTTTGGTGAATAAGTCAGCCAAATTATCAGTTGTTTCAACTCTTCTCATTTCTATTAAACCCTTCTCATGACAGTCTCTAATGAAATGATGTCTGATTTCAGTGTGTTTTGTTTTTGAATGCTGAACTGGATTTTTCACAATAAACATTGCAGCAGTATTATCAATAAGAATGAGAGTTTTTAGAAAATTCAAACCTTAGTCCAGCAGTTGATTCTAAATCGAAAGAAACCTGTGCACAACAAGCAAATGCAACAATGTATTCAGCTTCAGTAGTTGGTATTGATACTATGGTTTGCTTTTCACTGCCAGAACACCAATCTGTTTTCCAAAAACTGGCATCCCCTGATGTAGGTTTCCTACTCATATTGCACCCATCATAGTCATTGTCAGTGTATGCAAGTAGATCAAATGATCTATTCTTTGGGTGCCAAATTCCAAGGTCAGGCTTTCCTTTAAGATATCTGAATATTCTCTTCACTACAAGCATGTGAGAAACCTTTGGATTGGCTTGAAATCTTACACAACACATATAGCAAACATAATATCAGGTTTTGATGCTATCAGATACATTAAAGAACCAATCTTTGCTCTATATTCATACTGATCCATTGACTCCCCTTTTTCATCTGCTACCATCTTCTCATGTGTGTTTATTGGAGTATTAACAGTCTTCAGATCATTGCATTTGAACTTGGTTAAAATGTCTTTAATATAGTTGGACTGGTTAGAGAAAATGCCTTCTTGTTTCTGTTGAACCTGTAGTCCAAGAAAAAAAATACATTTATCCCATAGAGCTCATACTATACATGGACTTCATGAAAGCTTCAAACTCTTAACATATCTGTTAATTTATGAATCAAAAGATAATGTCATCCACATACAGTTGCACTAACAAAAGATATTTCCCTTTCCTTTTGTAAAACAGTGTCTTGTTAATGGCTCCTCTACAGAAACCATTATCAAGCAAATGATTTGATAGCTTATCATACCAAGCTGTTAGTGGTTGATGTAAACCATATATGGCTTTGCTCAAGTTATACACACTATTTGGACAATTCGAATCTTCAAATCCTAGAGGTTGAGTGACATAAACCTTCTCATCAGTCTTTCCATTAAGAAATGCAAACTCCACATCAAGTTGGGCACACTTTTATGTTCATAGAGGCAGTATATGCAAGGAATATCCTAATGGCTTCTAGTCTTACCACAGGGGCAAATACTTCTTCAAAATCAATCCCTTTTTCTTGCGAACACCCAAGTGCTACCAATCTTGCTTTGTTCTTGATCACAATACCTCTCTCATCTTTCTTGTTTTTGAATACCCATTTGGTTGCTATTGCATACCTCCCTCTTGGTTTCTCAACAGGATCCCATTCATGTAAGTCTCTGAATTGTGCTAACTTCTCTTGCATTACCTTCACCCAAATGTTGTCTTTCAAGGCTTGATTTATGTTCTTGGGTTCTATTTGAGATAGAAAACAAGCATAGAGACATATATTAGCAGTTTCTGAAACACTTATGGTTACTCTTTCATGTAGCTCACCAATGATGTTTTCAATGGGACGATCTCTTTGTGTAGAAGTTGTTTGAACAATCTGATTTGTATTTATTTCTGGATCCAGATTTGAAACATTTAGTTAAGGATCATCATTTTCTCATTGTGAATGTTTGAAGTAGATTCAGGATTGTTCTCATGATTTGAAGTTGATGCTTCATTGTTTCCAATCTGAAGAGTGTCAAACAATGATTGAAACATAGATTGATTTGCAGTTTCAGGGACTTGTTCAGACTGAGTGGTTTCTTCAGAAACTTCAACTGTTACCACAAGGACCTCAACTTCGTTATCAACATTCTGATTAACATTTTGCTCAGCATTCTGATTAGCTATAAATTCTTCAACTTCATTCAATCTTTTTCTTTGAAATTCATATTCTACATCATATCCAGCAACTTTGGACCAAAGTTTGTCCAAATCAAGTCTTTGTTCTATTGCAGCTTTTGGAACAGTGGTTCTGTATGCACTTTCATCAAGATCTTTTGAGTATATCTTGAAAGACTGAATGAGTTTTTCAAGATCAAACAACCAGCTTGGACCATCAACATTGTTGAAATGATTCTCATTGAAAAAAATATCAGCAGATTCAATCACACACATGTGTTCTTTCACATAAACTATATAAGCCTTTGAATGTGATGAGTAGCCAACAAAGAAACATTCCAGGGACTTGGCCTGCAATTTGTTCAAATAGTCCTTGGTGTTTAAGAGTGAACATTTGCAGCCGAATGGCTTAAGGAACTTCACATAGGGCTTTGTTTTGAAATGAATCTCATATGGGGTCTTGTTATGAGTTTTGTTGATAAGAACCCTATTCTGAACATAGCATGTTGTGCTAATTGCTTATGCCCAAAAGGAAACAGGCAGAGAAGCATCAGCATAGTTCTTGCATCTTCAATCAAGGTTATGTTTCTTTTTTAAGCCACACCATTTTGGTCAGGAGTTCTAGGAGCACTAAACTGTTGAAATATCCCTTTAGACACACATAATTCATCCATTACCCCATTCTTGAACTCAGTCCCACTATCACTTCTTATCGCTTTCACCCTCTTGTCCAGCTGATTTTCCATTCTTGTCACATACCCCTTAATCAACTCAGGAGATTCATCTTTGGTTGCCATGAAAATCACCCATGTAAATCTTGAATAGTCATCTGTGATCACTAGGCAAAACTTCTTTCCAATACTAGGTACACTCACAGGACTAAAGAGATCCATGTGAAGTAATTCTAGCACTTCATCATTAGAGTTCACTAGCTTTGTCTTTTGAGATGATTTGTGTTGCTTCCCTTTGATACATGAGAAACATTTGTCATCTATCTTGAACTCCTTGGTTGGTAGACCAATTACATGTTCTCCTTTCACCAATTTGTTTATATTCTATAAGTTAACATGACATAGTTTCCTATGCCACAACCTTGTCTCATTTTCTATTACCTTGGACATAAAACATGATCCACCCCTTGACACTGCATTCTTCATTCTCAGCTCATAGAAATTTCCATTCCTGGGTGCCATCATCATTATCATGTCTGGAGGTATCACACATTCAGGTTTCAAGTTGTAGCAATGTGCATCATCAAATCCAACCTTATAACCCTTGTCACAAACTTGTGATATGCTCAAGAGGTTATAGTGTAGACCCTTACATGCAACACATTATCAAAGGGCATTTTCCCATTTGTAAGGATGGCTTTGCTAATAATCTTCTCTCTATTTTCATCACTTCCAAATGCTACTGGCCCTTCAAACTTTTCTTCATAATTAACAAGTGATCTCCTATCACGAGTCGTATGCCTGGAAGATCCACTATCCATATACCATACATCATTTATGTCTGTGGAATGTCCCTGTATATACAGAAACAGCTTGGTTAGTTTTGATTTGAAGCGCAAACCTTAGGAGGTTGCATTTCATCAACAATAGAAATATCAACACTAGTTGGAACTGTATCTTCATGTACTACTTCATAAGAATCATTAGATTCATATCCATATTCAACTATGTTTTCTATTATTTGATTCATACAAGGTTCTAACACTGGATCCTCCCTTTTCAAGATAACCTTTGGTGTCTCTTCTTTGGTTTTCAAAAGAAATCCTTGGGCTCAAGTCCTTGTTTCAGAAGAAACTTCTCATCACCATTAAGCTTGTCTAACACCTTCTTCTTGTAGATTTTCACATTTGAGACTTTCCTTGAAGCAACTTTCGTAGATACTTCAGAATTATGTAAAGGTGCATATGACTTATCACTCAGTTTTAATACAGCTCTCAATTTTCTTTCAACCTTTCTATTTCATCACTTGAACCTTCTTCAGTTTTCTTATTCTTTAGGTACTTTTCATACTTCTTCTTGTGTAATGCCAAAGCTTGTCCACAAAACAAATTAGGAATCACATACTTAGAACGAAATAGACTGATCAAGATCTAGAGAGAAACAGACTCAAAAACAAGTTAAACTCAAAGACTAGAACACTTTTAAACCTCACTTAACCCAGATCTGATACAAATCTTAACAATCACACAAACTTCCAACAAAATGGTCTTCACTGAGCGTACACAGCTCTACCACTTGTCAGAACGGGATCTAGTGTAACACAAAATAGTTAACAAGAATAAACACGAAATCGATTTGTAAGACCCGCTGAAAATATTCGGCGTAATCAGATATAATCAAGACGTTGGTATTGTAGTTATTAATGTAGTTTGAACACACATAGTTGAATCAAAATATCTCAGTATATTTAATCACTCAGAACAATGGAAGCTTTTAGGGTTTGTGCATGGAACGTCTAGGGTTTTCTTAATGACGGCTAACGTACTAGGTTTGCATGGGTTAAGGACATAGTCACTCATTAATCGTTCAAGCATGCGTATCCAATGATGTAACCTAGTATTCATTATATAGGCCCATGGACGTTCCTTCTAGATACATTAAAAAAAGCATAGGTGTAAACCTAGGTCTTCGTGTATGAATTATCCTTGTTGAGCAAACCTGTAACTTTGAGTATGCACGAAGCATTTCTTCGAGTAGACTTTACTTAGAATATTTTCCTTAGAAAATATTCTACTCCAGCAGTGTAAGACCCCGAATCCCGGGAATCCTACAGTTGGTAATCATATCCGAAAATTCTCAAAAATTTAAAGTCAAACAATTTCACCTTATTAAAATCGTTTCAGAGTAATAAACAGTGGAAAATCACAAGTACTAAAACCAAGTTCCCAAAACCATAATTTAAATGTTTAAAGTAATAAATGAAAAGAAAACAGTTTGCGTATTAATCGCCGACTAGTTATGCCTTCAACCGTCCAAGTAGTCTTGAGCACGTCCAAGCAGTAAGCATCCTCCTCTAAACCTGAAATTCACACTAACATACACACAAAGTCAGCTTGAGCTGAGTGAGTTCAAGTTTTAATAATAGACATTTAAATAAATCACCCCAAGGGTTTAAATATAAAAACGGATTATAAAACATTCTAAGAGTCTAAAATATAATACGGGATACGAACAGTTAGGCCATCATCAACACTAAGTATTCGTACTTAGACATCTATATACATCCATATATTTATATCCCTATAAATACCACCCAAATAATAACATCAGGGTCGAGCACATGTACAACCCAAACACGTAACATCTCATCCAAGTAATAACATCAGGGTCGAGCACACGTACAACCCAAACACGTAACATCCGATGATGATTATGCCACACGAGCCTCCCCCCTCACGGGCTTTTAGGGCCCGCCACAGGATTTAAGAACCTGAGTCGTATAGTTTGGTCCGGCCAAGATCACCATCCATCCGTATGCAAACACAAAGTAGGCATACACAACATCAGTAGTCGAAACGACTACAAGATCGCCAAATATAGGCCAAACAATAATTTATATATATATATATACACACACATACTATAACATTCCAAGGCCAACTATATACTAGCAAGCCTATATAAAATAGTTTAAACGTTTCATCAGGGAAAAATCGTTTAGGTGTGCATGTTAGCCCGGCCAAGATCACCATCCATCCGTATGCAAACACAAAGTAGGCATACACAACATCAGTAGTCGAAACGACTACAAGATCGCCAAATATAGGCCAAACAATAATTTATATATATATACACATACTATAACATTCCAAGGCCAACTATATACTAGCAAGCCTATATAAAATAGTTTAAACGTTTCATCAGGGAAAAATCGTTTAGGTGTGCATGTTAGCCCAAAACTTAAAAGAGTAAAAAGGGGCATCATGAACTCACCTGAAATCAACCGAACATCTGCAATGAGCTAGGAAATCCCTAAGTGCACACTCACAAGTAAGGGCCTGTAAATTGTACACAACGCGTCACTAAACTAGCCCGTAAGAACACACTTGCCTAATGGGCCGTTCAAGCCCAACACTTTGGCCCGAGGCCCAACAACGTGGCCCAAGGCCCAACCCATACCCAATTACTTTACCTCAGCCCCTAAAACCTTTCAATTAACCAAATCCACCCTACGATCATGTTCGGGGCTAACCATGATGCACAACTCACCCGTCGGTATGCAAATCGAGTCGAATACGCGCGTACTAAATCTTAATAACCAATTGTCAAACAAATCAGCCCCAAATGGACCAAATTCCCATCTTAACCATTTCATACATCATAATTATGTCACCCGAGTTGATAGGGTTGACGGTTCCTTTTTACAACACTCACTTTAATGTTTAAACGACAATTTGCGCACAACCGACTCGATTAACTAATCACCAACCTAAACAGCCCCGAGTTCCAAAAAGATAATTTTCCCAAAGCCCTTAAACCCCCCTAGGGCTGTACAAACTGATTCGGTTGGTCATTCAATCGATTAACGCATCAAACTCAACAATTGACGATTCTACACCCGATAAACCCTAGTTTTCGAACTAAAATCGATTGACTGACCTAAACACCTTCAACGAATATGGTTTTTAAGTATGATGTACTACACATACCTAGGAGGATTTTGATGCAAAAACCTCACTCCAAACAGTCCCGGAAAAGCTTAAATTGGACAGCCACCCGGTTAGCCTACAACAAGACGTTTTTCCATCAATACGCGCAATAAAAAGGTCAATTAACGTGCAAGAGACTTGGGGAATCATAAAACCAACCTGGAATTGGAGTTTTATGGCATAATCACAACTGCAAAAAAAGAAAATCATGGGTTCTTGTGCTCTTCCTCCTGCCGATCGGACATAGGGGGGGGGGCTAGGGTTTATTTTATGATATAAAATAATAATTTACCCTCTAGTCCCTCCAGTATGAAGAGTGTAGCAACTTGGGTGGAAATTTAAGTGAGAAACGTTTACGAGGGTGGCCAGGAGCTCTCGGAAGAATTCCGGGTCAAGCCCGAAGGTGTACGCAACACTACAAGGCTAAACTTTTTTTTATCGGAAATTTACGGACGTTACAAGTAGACTTCATTATTCATAACTTATCCCAACTTTGCTCGGACAAATCCCATGAGCAAACATATTTTTCTAGATCTCTTCAATCTTCACTAAGGTTTATTAATAACAATTCCAATATACTGAAGCTTGCTCGAGATTGAACCATGCTCGTAGTTTTACTTAGAACATTCTTGAGATCATCCTTTATCGTATCCTTGCTTGACTCACCAAAAAACTTGTAATCTTGGTTTAAGCTTGGATAGATAAAGTGTTTTCTTGAATAGCAAATTATTCTTGATGAAGAACATCCTTGCTTGACGAAGTGTAGCTTGCTCTATGCTTAAAACACTTAGAAGAATATCCAGAAGATAACCTTATGCGAGTAAGATATCATGCTCGAGCTAGTAGAAGTCATGCTCAAAGGTCTGAGCTTGCTCAAGTTCCATACTTAGCCATTTTCTGAGGAGGTTGAGAAGATCCCAATCTTCCTTATCAATTTTCTAACCCAACATAAAGCGTTGGGTTCGAGAATAAAATAGATAGACGAAACTTCGATGTTAAAATATTAAAATAGATTAAGTTCTTGGAGTCACTAATGACACGTTAAACAGACGAAAATTTCAAATAAAATAAAATATCAATGTGAATAAAGGCAACATTGAGATTAAGAATAGCAAAGTAAATAACTGAAACTTCGAGATCAAAGAAAAACATTGGCCTCAAATTAATGAAACAATGAGATCAAGAATAACAAGATGATTCAATGAAACATTGAGCGGAAAGAGAACCAAACAAACAAGCAAAATAATTCATGCAAAAAATAATTATAAACTCAACATGTGCACGTGACTTCTATTAGATAGATATAAACATAGCCCCGATATTAAGAAAACGAATCTGTTCAGAGGTATCCGGTCATAGATAGTCAATGTAGAAATACGGTTTCTATTATACAGCTATGTACACAACCATGTTCATAGTCCCAATTTCCACTAAATGATTATGTTTATGAGAAATTGCTCATAGACCGCGAGATTGAGATAACAAAAAGTAAACAAATTCAGCAATGCGATTATGTATTATAGATGATGTAGCATTTTGTGTGTTTCGTACTTAAGCGTAAACATGAACGAAAATAGGTCTACAATCAATAAATAACCAAACTTTAATATAAAGTTCATAACAACCTTCGAAGAAATTAGATGAATAGAATTATTTCGATTATATCCAAATAGTATTATATAAAAAGATAAAAACACTTGAAGAAGAAGGAAAGAAAACAAAATGCAGCTTGCGATGCTTGTCTTCTCGAAGGTTAGTGGGTTTGTGAAGGCTATGGTGGGCGGAGCCATGATTTCTTAACCGAAACTCATTGGTGTTGACAAAACATGGAAAAAGAATGATTTTTTTGAGATTCGTTTAGTTTCTGAAAATCGGTTGCAAAACGCGATGCTTTTATAATCTCAAGGTAAATTTTAAGAAAAAGTCCCTAATTAGCGCTAAGGCTTGAGAAACTTTATGAAATTTTTTAATGTAAAATAAATGTTTCCTTTATTGGTGGCATCCTTTGAGAACTTTATAGAGGATCGCCAAATAAAATGGCTCGTTGCGGATGGAACTATTTTAGTGATAATAGCCTCAAAGGGCTTAGAAAAACATTTTACTTTATTTAAAGATTTCATTTAACCTAGGAAACACATTACATACATACATACATACATACATATATATATACAACATATATATATATATATATATATATATATATATAGGGGAATGATCAAGAGAAAACTCCTACTTAGGAAGAGAACTAGAAAACTCCTAAATAAAGGGTTATTTTTGTAAAAGTCTCAATTACATCTAACACATCTTGAGAATCCCTATGCCCCTGTTTTCCTCCATCTCCCCTGACACAACTATTTAAGATCAAATTTGAACCACAATCATCGATTCTAAGCCCTAATCAACAATAAATATTGAAGGTCGATTCTCTATGCATCGTTACGTGTATTTATAGTTGAAGATTGACTATCTAGCCATGAATTCAATTGTTACATATGACAATTGAAGGTGATTCATTTGTTTTCCAGGTAAATTGATCAGGTGTTGCTTCATCTGAAAGTTATGCAAACAAAATTGACACCGTAATTCCATAATTAGGATATTCTAGGTCAGAACATGTACTATTTGAGGAAAAAACCCCTAATTTGTTGTATTGGAGTGCTCAACCAACTTCATCTGCTGATTTTGATTCAAATTAGAGCAAACGTAATTGTATACTATTGCAATATGCTAGTGTTGACCAACAAGGTAGCATATTATGTATATACTACATATATGTAATATAATGTTACGTATTGCATATATGTAATATAAACGACATGTGATTTATTTAATTAGAATGACTAATCAAGCTCCTATGTTGATATTACTTTAAGTTCTAGCAATTCTACTTGTAATCTCTTGCAATATTATGGTGTTGAACAACAAGATAACATATTATTTATTTACATTACATATATGCAATACAATGTTACTTTTGATTTGTATATATATATATATATATAAATAAACATGAAATTAATATATATGCAATGCAATCACTTCTGAAATATTGGATATATAATTGAATTTATATCGTATATGCTATAGGCCCATCTGCATGTTCTCCGGTAGCTCATTGTGATAGGAATCACTTCAATAAAAGAAGTAATTTTTTAAATTAGCTCGCAGCAAGCCTAGTTGTTGACTATATGACAAAATAAATGGCATGTGTAGCTGGACTTTTTTAGTTGTGTGATCACTCTACTTGGTGAATAATTGGTAATATGCTTTTATTACTTTTTATACAAAGGTTTTGGTTAGGCTTGTTGGAGATGATGAGCATATGTATCCTAATTATGAAGAAGTTATGCAATGGTTGGTGGATAACAATTTGTTAGAGATGGTTGTGGAAAAGCTCAATCAATCTGTGAGTATAGTTTTTCCTTCATAATTTCAAGGAAAAAAATGCCATGGCACTTTGTTAGTTATGTCTAATGCTTGTTTTTAATGTTTTCTTCATATTTTTAGATGTTTCCTGAAGTACATGCTAACATAACTGGAACCTTATATGTTATAACTCGAAGTGGTTCATCTTCTCTTGAATCTAAGCTTTTGTAGCTTAAGGTTTATGTGATATCATATGTCTGATTCACTAGCTAATTACTACTCTAATTTCACGTCATCAATGGTTTTTAACTAAGATATTGTTGGGTGGTGATATGCCTACATTGCAGTGGATTTGTTGGGTGGCGAGAACCATGAACAAGTATCAAGCATTTGCAAGAACCACCAAAAGAAAAAAAAAAGTAGGAAGTTGTTTTAGTGTTTGTTGATTGTTCTTTGGCTTGTATTTCTTGTCTAAAGTGACCTAAAATAGCGTAAAGGTCTTATATTTTTTTGTTTGACCAAATATAAAGTCTTATATGTTGATGTACTAATTTTTATTAATGTACTACAACTCAATTTTTGGTGCAATAAGTTGAAGTATTTTTTGTTATTTATTGGGATACGTTGCTGCCAAAATGCAAACTAAAAAAAGTTGGAAAATTGATGCCAAAAGTGCACATTAGGTTGCAGGAAAATGAATGCAAATGTGCAGTTTCACTGCTGCCAAAATACAGCAGAAATACACATCTAAAGGCTGCCAAAATTCACATTCGATTTGCAGGAAAATAAATGAAAAAAATGCACACTAGAATGCAAGAAATCGAAGGCCAAAATGCACACTAATATGTATATCTAAAAGCTGCCAAAATGCATACTACAATGCAGAAACTTGAAGGCCAAAATGCACACTAATATACACATCAAAAAGCTGCCAACATGCAACACTAAGAAGCTTCCAAAATACACATCAATTGCAGTAGAACGAATGACAAAATGCACATCGGATTGTGCCATAAATTATGTGGAAACAAACATCAGGTAATTTTTGGCCTGTTTTAGTTCAAATTCCAATATCTAGAAACGTTTCATTATTTTTTTGCTGCATTTTGGCCCGTTTCATTTCATATTGCAATATTTTGACCCATTTCAGTTTAACCACTATGTACGGGCACTTCATAATATACAACAACCGCTCAACAATATATGCTTTTATTGCATATTTGTATCACATGCATTTATGCACATACGAATATGAGTTTTAGCTGTAACAGTCGGCTATAAATTTCATACATTAATTAACACCATCACGTAAATATACCATAACATTCATATTCAAATTTCATCTCATGTTCTAATAACGATGCACAAATTTCATCATACACAACAATATAAAAATACTAAAAAGAGACCCTTTTAACAAGTGTCATTCTTAGATTTTCCTTTTACTGTGTTTCTTGCATCTTCTATCACTCGTTGCTTGCATACATTGAGTTTAGATAGCAAAATACCCGCGGCATAGAATTTTCTAAGAAGATTTAAATCTTCTATTTTTCTAATATCTTCATCGATGAAACCACATTAATACTTCGTTCTTAGGCTTGAAACATTCCATGTGCCTCAAAGCAAACACAATGTATTATGTGAAGATGTCATTTTCCTATTAAAACAAAATTAATGCATTATGTTATACATCAGACAACAATGCTGTATATATGATTAATTAGTTGATAACTTATATATGTAATACAATACCTTGAGCATTCCTTATGCCTCTTGTCAAACACACCGCAATCTCTGAAATTATCAAATGACTATTCAAACAAAAGTAATGAATGTATGTAATACGATAGACTATATTTGTAAGTAATTGATTAGTGTTACATGTACGTAACAAATAATTTCTGCATATATGTACTACAACAGGCTATATATGCTCGTAATAGACAGGTGCTCCATGTAATACAACAGACAATATATGCATTTAATACACAAGCGTTGTATACATGTTATATAGCATACTACATATGCTTGTAACAGATAAGTGGTGCGTATGTGTAATACACCCGACTGTATATGTACATGATAGACAACTAGCACATCAATTATAATTGTTGCATATGTGCAATACAACATACTACATATGTATGTGATAGATAATTGCTACATATATTTAATACAAAAAACTTCATATGTATGTAATAGATAAGTGTTGCATATATGTAATGCAATAGACTACGTAGGTAATAGATTAATGTTGCACATACGCAATAGATTATTGATGCATATATGTAATATAATAGCCAGCATGCGCACGTATTATACAAGTGCTGCATATATGTAATAAAACTGTCCACACGCATTTACCTCACAAGCATTATATACATGTAATACAACATACTACATATATGCATATAATACATAAGTTCTACATATATGTAATATAACTAATTGCATATGTATTTGATAGTTAACTGATGCATCAATTATGCACTGAACATATGTAATGCTTGAGAAATCATGTAAAATACACAAACTGATATCAATACACACATCATTCATATCTTTCAGCTATATGTTGTTACAAAATAATGTTCCTCACCACTCTATTATTCGATTAAACAGAAAAAAAGCAAAAAAAAAAAAAAAACCCCAGATATTATCAAGCATGATATTGGGGTAATACGACTAATCGTTGCTGATAATGCATAGAATTGACTAAAACGATATGTTACATGATATCTTCTTCTGATTTATGCTTGATTACGCATCAGATTGAACCAATTGAAACCTTAGACACAGAAAAAAAACCCATATATTATCAAACATGATATTGGTGTAATACGAGTAATCGATGTTGATAACGAAGTAAAATTGACTAATACGATCAGTTACCTTATATTTTTCTTTTGAGTTATGTTGGATTTTGCATAAGATTGAAACAATTGAAACCCTAGACATATAAAAATGAAAAGCAAAGACTGCCAAACATTATATTGGTGTAATACAACAAATTGTTGGTGATAATACATAAGATTCACCAATAAAATCAGTTACCTATCATTGTTCTTCAAATTTATGATTGATTTTCCATCATATTGAACCAATAGCCGAATGATTTTGAAGACGAGCGATGTGAAGATATGTGAACTTGTGTTTAGGGCAGAGAGTAAACAATTGAGTGAGAGATGGTTTAGAATTTTTGTCAATTCCAATATTACCCTCCTTCAATAAAAACCCCAACACATTTTAATTTTCCCCTTTCTTTTTTTAAGCCTTTGCTTTATTAAAATCAATGGTATTAAAAGGAGTTTTCTAGTTTTCTCTCTTAGAGAAGTTTTCTCTTGATCCCACCCATATATATATAATAAGAAAAATAATAGTAGTAATAATAATATAGCATTAACAATAGTAATAATAGTAGTAGTGAATAATATTAACATTAACAATAATAATAATAATAATAATAATAATAATAATAATAATAATAATAATAATAATAATAATAATAATAATAATAATAATAATAAAACCATTTGATTTGACTTAAAGTCTTTTTTTTTTGAAGAAAATCACTTAATTAAATACTTATTAATTAGCTATTTTAAAATAATCGAGGATTTGAATTTTTAAGTATAAGGTGTTCATAAAATATATTCAGAAAAGTATACATAGGTTTAAAAATACATAGATAAATAATATGTTTGACGAGTAAGAAAGGACTGAGTATTGGCGTAAGGCTATGAGTAAGCTTCAAGTGGTCAAGGGATGTGGTTTAAGGTATTGTATGGCGGAAACATATTAAGCCTTTCTGAGCATATTGGGTGTGTTTGGGTCACTACAATGGAAGCAAGCTTGCAACATAAGCATATGTTAAAACATAAGGTGTGGTAAATGGTTGAGTAATGGGTGGGTCGTGGGAAGCATTTCGATATTGTGGAGTGGTTGAGTGGTTACGCATACACAAGCTATACAAAGTTGGAGTATCGCGTAGGGCTTTTTGGTTGGGTTAGCTTTGGGTATCTTGTGTTTGTGTTGAGTTCTCGATTGGTTAAGGAATAGATTTGGTATTTTGCGTTTATTGTTGTGGTTGGTGTTAATGAATTTGATGCATTTGGGTCATTATGGTCAAAAGCCAATTGCTTGAAAATATGGCTATCACTTTGCGAGTTGAGTTTCGAGGGTGACGTCAAGAAAAACGAGAAGACATGTTGCGAAGCATGAAGGATTTGCGTGACATGGAACGTAAACATGAAATTAGTATTAACAACCAAAATAAACATTGCATGAAACATTCCTAAGATCGGAATCAATCTATATAAATCGTAAAAACAATTAAAGAAATAAAATCGCATGAAACAACTTAGAAATCGAAATTGAAATGTCCATGAACCATCATTAGTTTTCGCATTTTAATAGCAATCTCATAAATTTTTGAATAACCGTATGGAAACTATATCAAATTTGAAATCAGATTATCCATGAACCACCATGAATATAACAAAAACTTTATATAAGTAGTGAAGTTGAATTGAATATCGAGTGTTCATGTACTAGCATAACTTTTCGAATTTTTAATTAAATCCATAATAATAAAATAAAATAAGAAAAAAAAATTTAAACTCGACTATCCATGTATTACCACGACATATTGGATTTTCAACTTAAACCATAATAATAAATGAACTGTATAAATAAACAAAACGAATTAAAACTCGACTATTTATGTATCACCATGACTTTTCAAATTTTCAATTCAAACCATAATAATAAATGAATATATAAATAAAGAAATCAAAATTTTCAATCAAAACCACAATATAAACAATTGAGTCTTTAAAATTATGCGCTACATGAACCACCATGACTTGTACGTAATTTTTAAGAATAGGAGTGTAACCACTTTCTATTCATAAAGGAAATGGTCATGTTTGACAACTTAAAGTAGTGGTTCTGTAAGGTCCCGAACCTCGGGAACCCCACAGTTGGTAATCACTCATAACACTCGTAAAATTAAATAAACTCAAAAACCGTTTCTTCCATTAAAACAAATATTTCAGAGTCTCAATTTTGCGGAAAACATGAAAAATGAAATAAGTTCCCGAAACCCGGGAATTTTTCCCAAAATCCAAAGTAAGTATAACTTTTATAAGTTTCCTTGAAATAAAACATTCATAACAATTCTTCCTTCCAGTATGCCCTTCACCATCCAAGTAGCTCCGTGCACGTCCAAGCGATAAGGCATCCTCTTCCGAATCTTGAAACTTACACTAACATGCACACAAAGTTAGCTTGAGCTGAGTGAGTTCAAGTTTTAAGTAAAAGATATCAGTAGTAAAATCATGATAGTCATATCAAAGGTTTTCTAAAAGTAAAAGGGTACATCCATCTAATCATCATTACCGAACTTAAACATCCTCATACATACATATACAAAATGTATATGTAAACATCCATTCAATAACATCCCTATATACATAACAGTATATATATATATATATATATATATATATATATATATATATATATATATCCACGTATAACATCAGGGTCGAGAAAACGTACAACCCAAACACGTAACATCAGTGTATGCAAACACAAAGTAGGCATACACAACATCAGTAGTCGAAACGACTACAACATCGTCAAATAGAGGCCAAGAAATAATGTATATACACATATATATATTTAACATCCCAAGGCTTACCATATACTAGCAAGACTATATAAAATCTTTTTTAAAAACATTTCATCAAGTAAGAAAACATTTAGGTGCGCATGCTAGCCCAAAAGTAAAATGAGTAAAAAGGGCATCATGAACTCACCTGAGATCGATCGAATACTTGCAACGAGCTAGGAAGTTCCTAAGGGCAAAATCACAAGCAGGGGCCTGTAAATTATACATAACGCGTTACTAAACTAGACTGTAGGAACACTCTAGCCTAATGGGCCGTACAAGCCCAACAATTTGGCCCAAGGCCCAACACTTGGCCCAAGGCCCAACAACTTGGGCCAAGGCCCAATACTTGGCCCAAGGCCCAACTTGGTCCAAGGCCCAACAACTTGGCCCAAGGCCCAACACTTGGCCCAAGGACCAACAACTTGGTCTAAGGCCCAATACTTGACCCAAGGACCAACAACTTGGCCCAAGGCCCAAAGATAGTCAAATCGGGTCGAGTGAGCGTGAAATAATCCTTAAAACCATTTGTTAACCGAATCAACCCCGAATGGACCAAATTCCGTCTTAAACCTTTTCATTCATCATATATATGTCACCTGAGTTGATAGGGTTGATGTTTCCATTTTACAACAGTTACTTTAACATTTAAACGAAAATTCGCTCACCGCCGACTCGATTGACGAAGCACTAACCCCGACAGCCCCGAGCACCAAAATTTTTTTTTCCACAGCCCTTAAACCCCCCTAGGGCTGCACGAACAGAATCAGTCGATCACCCGATCAACTAACGCATCAAACTCAACAATTTGCAATTCTACACCCGATAAACCCTAGTTTTCGAACTAAAATCGATTGACCGACCTAAACACCTCCAATGACCACGAAATTTTAATATGATGTAAATGCCATACCTGGAGATCTTTCTACACCGGAAAATCTAATTTTTATCCACGGGAAGTGGGTCAATTGCACTCTAGCCGAAATCTGCCAACGAAAAGTTTTGACAAAATTGAGCATCAAAACGATTAGGGGTGAGCAAAAAGAGTGTAGGGGATTGTAGTACATACCTTGAACTACCTCTAGGAACTTGGAATCGATCAAAAATTCGAAGCAATGAAGGGGGGGGGGGGCTGGAAGTTGCCGATCGGACCTGCTGCCAAGGGTTAGGGTTTTATTTTTTGTTTAATGTTATAATATAAAACATTTTCATTCTAGCCCCCGGAATTTAATAATAATGCAACTTGGAAGAAAAGTTAACCGATTAGGCGTACCGGGATGACGTGAAGGCTTCCGAGAAACGTCGGTTAAGTCCCGAGAGTTATACATACTCAACAAGCTTTAGTTCTTCAAACCGGAGTTAACGGGTGTTACAAGTCCACCCCCCTTACAATGGGATTCGTCCCCGAATCCCGATGCAACAGGAACAACTGCGGATAATACTTCCTCATCTCGTCTTCGGACTCCCAAGTAGCCTCGAAACCCCTACGGTGTCTCCACTGCACCTTTACCTGCCTAACCACCTTATTCCTCAGTCGTCTCTCCTGACGGTCAAGGATAGCAATCGGTTGCTCGGCGTAGTTCAGCTTACCATCGAGCTCAATATCGTCAAGAGGCACATGGGCCTCCTCATCCGCTAAGCATTTCCTCAGATGAGACACTTGGAAAGTAGGGTGAATCCCCGCGAGCTCCTCGGGTAAATCCAGTCTATAAGCTACCTCACCAACTCGGGCTAAAATACAGAACGGGCCTATAAACCTCGGACTGAGCTTCCCTCTCTTACGAAAACAAATAATGCCCTTCCAAGGAGAAACTTTTAACATAAACCGATCCCCAACCTCAAACACAATAGGCCTTCGCCTTTTATCTGCATAAGACTTCTGACGATCCTGCGCGGCCTTCATAAATGCTTTGATCTTGTTGAGTTTCTCAGTCGTAGCCTCGACCACCTCTAAACTACCTAACTGCTTTTGACCAATGGAACCCCAACAGACAGGAGTTCTACACCTCCTACCATACAACATTTCAAACGGTGGCATCCCAATCGTAGCGTGATAACTGTTATTATACGAAAACTCCACCAACGGTAAGTGACGTTCCCAACTACCACCAAAGTCGATAACACAAGCCCGCAACATATCCTCGAGAGTCTGAATGGTCCTCTCGGACTGACCATCCGTCTGCGGGTGATAAGCAGTACTAATGAGGAGTTTGGTGCCCATCTCCTCGTGAAACCTTTTCCAAAACCTGGTGGTGAAACGTGTATCCCTATCTGAAACAATAGACACCGGCACCCCGTGCCTAGAGACGATCTCACGAATAAACACATCGGCCAGCTGCTCTGAGTTAAAAGTCTCTCGAATAGGCAAGAAATGAGCGCTCTTGGTTAGTCTATCCACAATTACCCAAATGGTGTCATAATTGCCCCTAGGAGTACGAGGCTGTTTAGTCACGAAATCCATGGTAAGATGTTCCCATTTCCACTAAGGTATTTCTAACGGCTGAAGTTTCCCAAATGGCTTCTGATGCTCGGCCTTAACCTGTAGACACGTCAAACACTTACTCACGTACTGAGCCACCTCAAATTTCATTGCAGGCCACCAATAATTTTTCTTCAAGTCTTGGTACATCTTGGTCGCGCCCGGGTGAATAGAATAGTGCGACTTGTGTGCCTCATCCAGAATTTTATCTCTAAATCCTCCATACCTCGGTATCCATAAACGACCATCCCTATATTTCATCCCATCACCTATGTCTTCCAACAACTTTTCCTGACCCCAAATACGCTCTGACATAATCCATTCCACCTGCAACGTTTCATTCTGTACATTGGCTAATTGTTTCAAAATGTCGGGTTTGAGAATAAGCTGGTAGAATTTCACACGAATTGGTTTTGGTCTCTCCTTCTGGCTTAACGCGTCGACCACCATGTTAGCCTTACCTGGATGGTACAATGATCTCCAGGTCGTAGTCCTTAATTAACTCCAACCATCTACGCCGCCGCATATTCAGTTCCTTTTGCTCGAAGAAATACTTTAAGCTCTTATGATCGGTATAAATAACGCATGGAACACCGTACAAATAGTGCCTCCACAACTTAAGTGCAAATACAACCGCTGCCAGTTCTAAATCGTGGGTAGGATAATTCGCCTCGTGAGGCTTCAACTATCATGAGGCATAAGCGATGACTCGACCCCGCTGCATCAAAACACACCCAAGCCCTTGATAAGAGCCATCAGAATACAACACCAAATCGTCGGTGCCATCAGGTAAAGCTAAGATCGGGGCATGCGTCAATCTGTTCTTCAACTCGAGAAAAGCTTCCTCCTGTTCCGTGCCCCAAACAAACTTAACACTTTTCTTAGTTAGCTTGTTTAGTGAAGAAGCAATTTTTGAAAAATCGGGAATAAAGCGGCGGTAATACCCCGCCAAACCCAGAAAACTACGGATTTCAGTCGGAGACTTAGGAGACTCCCATTCATTCACGGCTTCCACCTTTGCAGGGTCAACCAGAATACCACTCGGGTTAATGACATGACCTAAGAATTGAACCTCACGTAACCAGAAGGAGCACTTAGAAAATTTCGCATACAAATTGTTCTTTCGCAGAGCCTCCAACACTTCCCTGAGATGACTAGCGTGATCGGATTCACTTTTAGAGTACACAAGAATGTCATCGATGAACACAATAACCGAGCGATCGAGCATCGGTCTACACACCCGGTTCATAAGATCCATGAATGCAGCCGGTGCGTTGGTCAAACCGAAAGACATCACTAAAAATTCGTAATGTCTATAACAAGTGCGGAAGGCAGTCTTAGGAATATCTTCCTCCCGAATCTTCAGCTGATGATACCCGGACCTAAGGTCAATCTTCGAAAACCAACTAGCTCCTTGGAGCTGATCAAATAAATCATCGATCCTTGGGAGAGGGTACCGAACGAGTTTCAACTCACGGTAGTCAATGCACATCTGCATGCTACCGTCCTTCTTCTTAACGAACAAGACCGGGGCACCCCAAGGCGAGATGCTCGGTCGAATAAAGCCCTTATCGAGCAAGTCTTCCAACTGATCCATAAGCTCCTTCATTTCATTCGGCGCTAGGCGGTAGGGAGCTCGGGCAACGGGTTTGGCGCCCGGTACAAGGTCTATCTGGAACTCGACCTCGCGATCCGGCGGCACATCTAACAAATCATCTGGAAATACATCCGGGAAGTCACGAACAATAGGAACATCACCGACGGTAGCCACCTCGGTATTCACATTCATAGTATACGCCAGATACGACCCGCACCCCCCGCTGCATCAACTTCGCCGCCTTAAGCATGGATATAATATGTGGCGTCGCAACCTTCCGATCACCAAAGACCGTAATTCGAGTCCCATCCGGGGCCTTTAGACGAACGAGTTTCTGACTACAAATGATCTGAGCATCAACATTCGCGAGCCAATCCATCCTGAGCACCACATCGAAACAACCAAGCGGCATCAAGTACAGTCGCACCGGAAACCTATAATCGGACAACTCAATGGAACAACCCTGAATAGCCCTAGACACGGACACGGTTTTTCCTACGGAAACCTCAACCTTAAACCCATCGACTACGCGCTCGGGTGATTTATTCAATAAGGAACAGAAAGTGGTAGCCACAAAACTCCTACTGGCGCCCGAATCAAATAAAACTGACGCCTGTATTTCATCAAGTAGAAAGGTACCTAGGACAATATTATACTACTGCTTAGCTATCCGGTCAACACATACAAATTCACAGGAATAAGAAATTATAACGGTGGAATGAAAGCTAAATAAGGAAAAAGTACCTGAAATGACATCCGCATCCTCTTTTGCTTCCTTCTTGGAGATGTTGAAGGCCCTCGCCCTGGCCTTCGGCTTCTCATCCATTTTCCCGCTCAAGGAAGTCCCCTGCCCGGACCCCCCCGCCTTAAAGGAAGGACAGTTTGATGCCAAGTGACCCGAACCCTTACAGCGGAAACAGGTCAATGTCGGGCTCGAAATGGGGGTGTCCCACCTTATCACAACGAAAACAAGTACCAGACCCCATCCTACACTCCCCCTTATGCGGCTTCCCGCACTTCTTGCAATTACCAGACACTGCATCCCTTCTAAACTCAGAAGTCTCAGTCTTCACCCTTTTCCCGGACGAGTTAAAATTGTTCCCCCCTGGCCGCTTACCGTACGAATTTGAGTTCCATGCCCTCATATTCTCGGTAGGCGGTAATTTCTCCCTCTGATCATAAAGCGTACCTGCTAGAGTGACCACCGAGTGAAAAGAGTTTAAGTCGGTAGTCAACACACCCCTACGAATATCCACCGGAAGTCCTTTCACGTACTTCTTAATCCTCTTGGCTTCGGGAGTAACCAAGCCAGGACATAAGCGAGCCATCTTGTTAAACTTGGTGGTATACTCCCGATGCGACAAGGAACTAGCCTCCAAGGTCAAGAATTCCTGTTCTATTTTATCTAATTCATGCGGAGGACAAAACTGATCAAGAACCGATTTCTTCAACTCATCCCACGTCATTCTCTTAACTGCACGATCCCCCATAGCTTACGCCAAGTTATCCCACCAACATAGTTCCTCGGAACGGAACGAGGCAGTAGCATAAGTCACCATGTCATCCCCCTTGCATTTACTAATCCTCAGAACAGACTCCATCTCCCTCACCCACTGATGTGCTGCCAATGCATCTTTGGTACCATCGAAAGAAGGGGGGTCGCACTTCTTAAAGTCACCATACGAGCAACCCCGGGTTGATACACTAACGGTCCGCACCTCATAGTCATCCCCACTCGGTACATACACTTCCTCTTCCTCTTCGACCTGTACCTCCTTACTCTTCCTTCCCCTATCCAAACCCTTACCAGCTAGTGATTCTTCCATAACCCTGACGGACTCAGCAACGATTTCTGGAATGGCGCTATAGAGCACCTGGTAAACCTCATCCGCGATAGCCGCGCGTAAAGCAGGATCTAAGGCGGGGTTACCCCCTCCCCATGAATCGGAGTTTCCTGCTGGGGAGTAGGAATCTCACTCTCGGCTTCGGCACGTGGCCTACGACCACGACCACGACCACGACCACGACCGCTAGAACCACCTCGCCTGGTTGTTCGAGTATTAACCATGGCTTATCCCTACAAAGACAGAGTTTTAATATGATTAAGTACAAGTGGCATTTAGAACATGTAAGGTAAGGGTAAACTGCTAATGACGTTGATCAAGTGTGATTAGTCGTTTACTTTACCCGCCCGTCCTAATCACCCCCGGCCCCTAACCATATTAGCACTCTATCTAACACTTAACAGTTAATCACATAAGGGAAATCTTAAATGTACAGGAATGACTAAGTAATTTAAAGTTACCTCTTGCCGTGCATCTACTCGTGGCGGGCATACTGGTCTCTTTTCTTACAGTTCGAGTCCAAGCATTCGGGGATGCTCGGATCCCTCGAACCAAGGCTCTGATACCAACTTGCAAGGCCCCGAACCCCGGGAACCCCACAGTTGGTAATCACTCATAACACTCGTAAAATTAAATAAACTCAAAAACCGTTTCTTCCATTAAAACAAACATTTCAGAGTATCAATTTTGCGGAAAACATGAAAAACGAAATAAGTTCCCGAAACCCGGGAATTTTGCCCAAAATCCAAAGTAAGTATAACTTTTATAAGTTTCCTTGAAATAAAACATTCATAAAAATTCTTCCTTCCAGTATGCCCTTCACCATCCAAGTAGCTCCGTGCACGTCCAAGCGATAAGGCATCCTCTTCCGCATCCTGAAACTTACACTAACATGCACACAAAGTCAGCTTAAGCTGAGTGAGTTCAAGTTTTAAGTAAAAGATATCAGTAGTAAAATCATGATAGTCATATCAAAAGTTTTCTAAAAGTAAAAAGGTACATCCATCTAATCATCATTACCGAACTTAAACATCCCCATACATACATATACAAAATGTATATGTAAACATCCATTCAATAACATCCCTATATACATAACAGTATATATATATATCATCCACGTATAACATCAGGGTCGAGCAAACGTACAACCCAAACACGTAACATCAGTGTATGCAAACACAAAGTAGGCATACACAACATCAGTAGTCGAAACGACTACAACATCGCCAAATAGAGGCCAAGAAATAATGTATATACACATATATATATTTAACATCCCAAGGCTTACCATATACTAGCAAGCCTATATAAAATCTTTTTTAAAAACATTTCATTAAGTAAGAAAACATTTAGGTGCGCATGCTAGCCCAAAAGTAAGATGAGTAAAAAGGGCATCATGAACTCACCTGAGATTGATCGAATACTTGCAACGAGCTAGGAAGTTCCTAAGGGCAAAACCACAAGCAAGGGCCTGTAAATTATACATAACGCGTTACTAAACTAGACTGTAGGAACACTCTAGCCTAATGGGCCGTACAAGCCCAACACTTTAGCCCAAGGCCCAACAACTTAACCCAAGGCCCAACACTTGGCCCAAGGCCGAACAACTTGGCCCAAGGCCCAACACTTGGCCCAAGGCCCAACAACTTGGCCCAAGGCCCAAAGATAGTCAAATCGGGTCGAATGCGCGTGAAATAATCCTTAAAACCATTTGTTAACCGAATCAGCCCCGAATGGACCAAATTCCATCTTAATCCTTTTCATTCATCATAATTATGTCACCCGAGTTGATAGGGTTGACGGTTCTTTTTTACAACACTTACTTTAACATTTAAAAGAAAATTCGCGCACCGCCGACTCGATTGACGAAGCACTAACCCCGACAGCCCCGAGCACCAAAAAAATAATTTTTTCCACAGCCCTTAAACCCCCTAGGGCTGCACGAACAGAATCGGTCGGTCACTCGATCAACTAACGCATCAAACTCAACAATTTGGAATTCTACACCCGATAAACCCTAGTTTTCGAACTAAAATCGATTGACCGACCTAAACACCTCCAATGACCACGAAATTTTAATATGATGTAAATGACATACCTGGGGATCTTTCTACACCCGAAAATCTAATTTTTATCCACGGGAAGTGGGTCAATTAAACTATAGCCGAAATCTGCCCAACGAAAAGTTTTGACAAAATTGAGCATCAAAACGATTAGGGGTGAGCAAAAAGAGTGTAGGGGATTGTAGTACATACCTTGAACTACCTCTAGGAACTTGGAATCGATCAAAAAGTCGAAGCAATGGGGGGGGGGGGGGCTGGAAGTGGCCGATCGGACCTGCTGCCAAGGGTTAGGGTTTTATTTTTTGTTTAATGTTATAATATAAAACATTTTCATTCTAGCCCCCGGAATTTAATAATAATGCAACTTGGAAGAAAAGTTAAGCGATTAGGCGTACCGGGATGACGTGAAGGCTTCCGAGAAACGTCGGTTAAGTTTCGAGAGTTATACATACTCTACAAGCTTTAGTTCTTCAAACCGGAGTTAACGGGTGTTACAGGTTCATATGATATTTGGTGTGGTATGTTTTGGCCTAATAAGTTCTAGCACCCTCTCCGAATCCTCCAAGTAATCAACCGGGTTCCACGTCTGATTAGGATATATACGCATTACTTATCTTAGGTTTATAAACCTTGGTGTCAAGGGTTAGAAAAACAAGTGTGTTCCTCTTCCAGTTACTACATACGCGTCACATAAAACCATCTTTAAGAAGCACGAAAAATCGAAACATGAATTATTAATTTAAACATCACAAAATCGTAAAAAAAAAAATCCAAAAGATTAAAAAATGGTTTAGGCATAGCCTTAGAGTTTTGTGTGTGAATATGTGTACATGCAATATAATGAAATAATATAACTGCATGTATCGAGCATGTGAACGATTCATAAAAGCGGACACATAACACATAGAGTATATATATATATATATATCATAGACCCTGAAAAATATACTTAAAACTGTTCAAGGTTGTTACGTCTAACCATTTTTCTTATAGTCATTCGGCTCTGATACCAATCTGTAACACCCCGACCTTGGGCGTAATATGCCAGGGTGGAATATGTCAGGGCGTTACATACAGATTGCTCACAAGCTCATGACACTATTAATGTGAAAAATATAATTACTTCATTTCATTAAATCACAAGTACACAATTTGGCATAAATCAAATATCAATACATTAACTTTGAATTTTATTATGATATGCTTTTAATAGCCTAATGTTCCAACTATTTACTCTTCTATCCTCAAATTAAACTTCAACCTGCAACATATTTAAAATAATATATTTTGAAATGTCACACCCCGACTAGGGCGCTGGACGTGACGATTGAATACCAATCCAAAACACAGTAGAAATAAGGTAACACATGTATATTAAGACACTATGTCAATGTTACAATTAAATGTCAAATACAACTACAAGCTAGAAATTCAATTACCATCTAATTAGGGGATATGTTCTACTATCCATCATGGCTTCTTCGGGTTAAACTCTACGATTTGATGTAGGTCTTCTAAAAAGAATCTTCTATCTCCAAACAAGCTTGTATCTAATTCTCTATATTTCCACACCTTGAAAGGAGGTACCTGAACACATGCTTAAAAAAATTGGGTTAACTAAAAAGTTGGTGAATTCATGAGTTTAATTTGTAAAAACACCATATATAAAAATGATCTAAATAGTAAATAGTATGGTGCACATTAAACAAGTTCACAATCAAACCTGTGTCCACGACCTGTGAACATCTAGAATATATAAACCCCTTACCCATACCCCTTATTGTTATGGGTCAAATTTACTTATGTCTGCCAACATAAGATACAAAACTGCGCCGATATATGTCACAAGATAATCATTATATCATTCAGCGGGAGGTCGTCCGTGATATAGGCCCACTGTGTGCGGGGGTCTTCCCCAGATAGTACTACCCATATATCTCGTGGCTCCTAATGGAGTTAATGATTGTGCTACAAAGTCGAGGATTGTTTATGGCAGCTAAATTGGTCTTGATTAATAATACACCATTAATTTTAAAAACATATAGAAGCATGTATCCACCCAAAAATTTAAGAAAAAGGGTGTGCATGAACTCACCTTGGCCTATGCGTGAAGAAAAACATATTAAAGAAATCTTGTAAGCTACGTCATAAACATCTCCAAATGATAGGCATCCCTAAATGCATATAACATGTCACTAAACATAATATGCATCATATTATATGCGCTCGTGGCCTAAGTAGGTTAAGGTTATGTTTTTATTTAGTTTATTAAGGGTTATGGTTGCTTATCGCAATATGTGAAGAAACAAAGTGTTCTTAATTAGAATGTTCGAGTTTTGTCTTTTGAGAATATAATTACGGTTCATGCTAGATTGATATATATCTAAATATATAGTTCACATATATTAATTAATATTAATTAATTAACAATAATGATAATGATGATGATGATATTTACGTCTTAGTTTCGATTACTATGTTTGGTCTAATAATGGTCAACGGTTTGGTTTAGCCCAAAACACATGTTCGTACGGCTATATTAAGCATAATAATTATTATACAAATACTTGTTCGACTTATAATCTATTTTTATGTATATTTATAGTAGAAATAAGTTTAGGACACCTCTAGGTCTGAAAATATTATTGTTTGATATGGTTTCGAGTTTAACACGTTTACTCGGTTTTTATGGCGTGGCGGACTCGTAAGTCAGATATGTTGGACTCGGTCTGCCCAAGACACATATTATAATTGATGTGGCTAGTACGTTATGATCCAAGTCGGGTCATACCCAATAACAAGCTAGACAAACACCAATTATATTTGTTTATATATGATATGATCATAAGTAAATAAATATTGACACTTATGTTATTTGGAAAGGGTTTCTAAATACAATGTACTTGTGAAATGAATAAATCATATGGATGATTTATATTTTGAGAGAGAACATTCCATAGTGTTATTTAAGATGATTAAATAACAATATGTGAAAATGGTTACCTAGCATGTTGCCTATGTGTTGTGTTACACTTATAAGTAATAAGTTTTATAACACAAATATATAAATGGAAGGTTTAAAAAATAATAATAATAATAATTATAACAAGAAAGCAATCTCTTTCTCTCTTATTATTTTATTGTTATTTCAAATGTTAGTGGAAACATGCAAGATTTAAAACATTTATCCGCTGCAAATCCTAGCTACAAGGTGTTTGCTTGAAGGCTTGAAGGGTATACAAGCTTGAGGAACTCCTATCTTGAAGTTCTAGCCTACCATTTATCATCCCTTTCACACTTGGTTTTGAAAGGTAGTCTTAACATGTATGGACTTATAGTGACATGCATGTGTTTGATAGTATGTATTTCGTATTTGGATCCGGGTTTGGGTTTTGCATGTATAAAATTGGTTTAATACACTATAAACTAACAAGATTTAAAACATTTATCCGCTGCGTTTTTGGTAAAAGTAAGGTTTTATCACTTTGATAATCTTGTTAAAACCCAACAATGGCATCAAGAGCCGCTTATACGATGTGTAATAGATGTTCATAACCTAGCAATGGCCTTGTGTTTGGTTGTATGATTGTGTTGTGGTTGATAATTTATTTGATATGGTTGTAATATTATTTGGGTTTTGTAATCTATTTATTCATTCATTTGGTTTGTAATAATAAATAGGTTAGATGTATTTCTTTTTCTAGAAAAATGTATTAGGATATATTTTGTAAAAGAAGATGCAAGGAAGGAAACCCAAGTAAAAGATGGAGACCACAACATGGAGTGAACACTAGGAGCATTTGGATGCGGGATCAAGTGGGAGTTCACCGACACAAGTTCATGTTCTTATGGGTCCCTTAGGAGAGACCTTTTTGACACACTTGTCTTCGGTCAACAAGTGTAATCAACATTAGGAGGCTATGGTTATGAACTTGTGGTTGTATGTTTTATGCTTACGTGGTTGATTTTCTTTTGTTTGTGTTATTGCAATATGGTTTGCTAACTACTTAAAATCAACAACTAGCATAAAATTGGTTCCTTAGAAATCGTTAGGTAATAAAATTGGTTTTATTAAAGTCTAATGATTTCATAATAAAATGGGTTTTATTAATAGGAATTTTGAAAATGGGGTTTTTCAACTAAATACCATACATTTGAATGCATGCAAATGGAAGGTACATAAAAGGTTTTCCAATCTAGAATTTAGAAAACTAAAAAATCCTTTTTATAAAATAAGTCGAACACCATCGTTTTGTACAATACTCGAATCACTTGGGAACTTGGTATGGGATAAAGGTCACCTAACCATGTTGGAGGAAGCTTGTGAGTTTGAGGTGGGTTTACCATACTTGTGGGATAAAGGTCACCTAACCACTTGTACGTGTTAACTCACACGTGTGTATAAGTAGGACTACTTAAATTGGAAACCATGTGAATAGGGTCACCGAAGTATGGTATACAATGGTGTTGATGGGATTAAACATGCCAACTAAACATAAGATGTTTAACCGATCCTATAAAACTAGAAGTTGCAAAGGGTTGTAATTGTCAAACGTTGACTACCTTGTTAATTTAAATAGTAGGAGAAAGGTCACCTAACTACTATTTGAATGTAACGTTGGGTTCTAGATTTTAATCATTAATTGTCTAGAAGACATAAAGGGTATTAACGATTAAAATTAATTATTGATATCGAAAATACTAAAATTGAGCTTTGTTATATTTGTAGATGGCCGCAATCAACAATCCACCTAACGTTATTATTCCACCCGTTAACAACCAATCACTAAGATCTATTTTTGATAAGGATAGTCTAAACTATACCAACTTTATGGATTGGTATCGAAACTTGAGAGTCGTTCTCAAGCAAGAAAAGAATATTACGTGATAGAGGAGCTTATTCCCGAAGAACCTAGCATTGACGATGCCGATAACTATAACAATTGGGTAAAGCACAATGAGGATTCCGTGCAAGTTTCTTGCCTCATGTTGAGAACTATGATTCCCGAAATTCAAAAGGATTTTGAACTTCATGGGGCATACGACATGATCACCCAACTTAAGGAAATGTTCCTTACACAAGCTAGGGTGGAGCGCTTCGAAACGGTTCGAGCGCTTCATGCATGTCGTATGGAAGAAACCCAATCTGTTTCCTCCTATGTGCTTAAGATGAAAAGCCACATTGATTGTCTCGAGCGCCTTAATTGTCGCGTCTCAAATGAGTTAGCCACGGATTTGATCCTAAATGGGCTAACCAAGAAATTTGAGACTTTTGTTATGAATTATAACATGAATGGGTGGAACAAGAGCATTGGTGAACTTCACGTAATGCTCAAGATGACCGAGAAGGGAATGGGTAAAAAGGTTTTACCCGTTCTAACAATCAATGAAGGCAGTAATAGGAAGAGGCATCACCCGGAACCTAAGGCAAAGGTTGCCAAAGGTAAGGGACAAGTCATGGCTAAGTTCAAGGGAAAGACGAAAGCGGGACCACCCAAACTGAAAGAAAAGAAGACAAAGGTTTGCGCGGAGGATCCGTGCTTTGGATGTGGGGAGATAGGGCATTGGATGAGGAATTGTCCAACCTATTTAAAAGAGTTGAAAGCTAAGAGGGATGCGGGGAAAACCTCGGGTACAACTTTCATGATTCATGTTGATCTTAATATTATTTCCTCTAACACATGGGTATTGGATAGCGGATGTGGAACTCATATTTGCAATTTGTTGCAGGGTTCAAAGGAAATGAAAGATTCAAGAAGGGAGATATTAGTCTCTTCATGGGCAACGGAGCAAAGGTTGTTGTCGAAGCCCGAGGGGACTACATTTTGAAACTTCCAAATGGTTTGGAAGTTATTTTAAATAATGTTTTGTATGCTCCTAGTTTGACTAGGAATATTATCTCCGTCTCCTTGTTAAGACAATATGGTTATGATTTTAAGTTTATGGATGATTGTATTTATGTTTTCATGAATGATGTATTTTATTTTAAAGCAATGCCATCCAATGGCATTTATGAATTGGTTCATAATAACACATCTTATGATAACATGTTATACCAATCAAGCACCAAAAGACTCAAAATGGATTTGAGTAAAACGTATCTTTGGCATTGTCGCCTTGGTCATATAAACAAAGATCGCATACATACACTTCAAAACAATGGTCTTTTGGAATCAAGTGAAGGTGATTCATTTGATAAATGTGAGTCTTGTATGTTAGGAAAGATGACCGAGGACCCCTTTAGTGGGATAAATGAAGGGGCAAAAGACTTATTAGGTATCATACATTCGGATGTATGTGGTCCTTTTAAGGTAATGACAAGGAATGGTGAAAGATACTTCATTACCTTTATTGACGACTATAGTCGTTATGGGTATGTGTACTTGTTAAGACACAAAGATGAAGCTTTTGAAATGTTCAAAATCTTCCAAAATGAAGTACAAAATCAACTCGATAAAACCGTCAAAGTACTTCGTTCAGATAGAGGAGGAGAATACCTAAGTGATGCTTTCCAAGATCATCTTAGGAGTCGTGGGATCATCCACAACTTACTCCACCAGGAACACCACAACACAATGGTGTCCGAAAGGAGGAATCGAACTCTATTGGATATGGTTGAATCTATGATGGCTAGAAGCACATTGCCTCTATCATTTTTGGGTTTCGCTTTGCTCTCCGCGGCCCGTATTCTAAATATGGCCCCAACCAAGAAAGTGGACAAGACACCTTTTGAAATATGGAATGGAAGGGCTCCATCATTATCATATTTAAAGTTATGGGGTTGTGAGGCTTATGTCAAGAACAACACCCAAAACAAACTTGAAAGTCGAACCACTAAGTGTATCTTTGTAAGATATCCCAAAGATTCTATGGGATATTATTTCTACAACCCAACCGAGCAAAAGGTGTTCGTTGCTCGAAAGGCCGAGTTCTTGGAAACTAAGTTCCTTTTGGAAGGTACTAGTAGAACGGTGGAACTCGAGGAGGATCGAGAACCAAAAGCCGATACACGTTTGGTTGATACTAGCAATCATCAAGAGGTTGTTGAGAATGATCAAATGGTTGATCAAAACACACAAAACGTTCGCAAATCCGGTAGAATTAGTCATCCACCCGAAAGATATGGATTTTTCATGGATGGATGATATGTGGTAGATTCGGATGAACCCACCACATACCGTGATGCAATGTCACAATCCGATTGTGACAAATGGCTTGAAGCCATGAACGTTGAGATGCAATCCATGCATGACAACCAAGTATGGGATTTGGTTGTACCACCTCTTAATTCCAAACCGGTTGGAAGTAAATGGGTTTTCAAGAAGAAAACTGGTATGCATGGAAACTTGGATACTTATAAAGCAAGACTTGTAGCAAAAGGTTTCACTCAAACTCAAGGGGTTGACTATGATGAAACTTTTTCTCCCGTAGCAATGCTAAAGTCTACGAGGATATTGTTTGCCATAACCGCACATTATGAATATGAGATATGGCAAATGGATATCAAAACCGCTTTTCTAAATGGGCATCTTGAGGAAGATGTCTATATGGTTTAACCCGAAGGTTTTATCGATCCACAACATCCTAACAAAGTATGCAAGTTAAAGAAATCAATCTATGGATTGAAACAAGCATCTAGAAGTTGAAATCACCGTTTTGATGAAGAAGTTAAGAAATTTGGATTCATCAAAAATGGTGATGAAGCTTGTGTGTATAAGAAAGCTAGTGGGAGCATCATTACCTTCTTAGTATTGTATGTTGATGACACACTACTATTTGTGAATAACATTCCAATCATGGAAGGTGTAAAAGCATGGCTTGGAAGTTGTTTTTCCATTAAAGATCTTGGTGAAGCTGCCTATATTTTGGGAATAAAGATCTATAGGGATAGATTAAGGCGGTTGATAGGTTTAAATCAAAGTGCATACATTGACAAAATCTTGAAAAGGTTCAAGATGGAGAACTCTAAGAGAGGTTTGGTACCTATTAAAAGAGGAACGATATTGAGTACAACTCAATGTCCAAGCTCAAAGGATGAGCAAGAGAAAATGAATGGAATCCC
>NW_027501648.1:0-31549 GCF_021521415.1 Bidens hawaiensis | reverse complement strand
GCAGCTGCGGGAACAGGCGGGGTACTTCACCATTGGGAGGCTTTTCCTGCGGGAACAGCTGGCGTATGCGCGTAAGGTCTTCATCTCTCTGAGCATGGTGGGTCCTGCGGAACCAGTTGGTCTTTGCGCAGACGTCCCTCTTCAAGGTGAGTCTTGCGGGTCCAACTGGGCTCTGCTGGGACCTACCTCTTCAGTACCAAAGGATGATTTTGAAGTAAATATAAAATATTGGTTCAAACTGCCAAACCATAGGCGGAACTCTATAGGGGTGAGTTGTGGTTCGAGAGTCGAGACCCCTTGTTTATAGCCTCAAAACTTTTAAATATAACTCATATATTTCCATTAATACGTTTGGACTCAAAACCAGCCGAATTAGGGGTGAGCGAAAATACGGTTCGGAACCGTCAGAACCGCGGAACCGGAACCGAACCAGTGCCTCAGAACCACTAACCTGTGTTACATTACGGTTCTCGGTTCTCAGAATTTGCATTAAACGGTTCGTGGTTCTGTTCCGGGTAAAACCGGCAGTTCTAGACTTGGAACCGAAGAACCGGAATATTAAAAATGTTTTAACTAAATTTACCAATACCCATTTTTTATAGAGTAACTTATTAACCCACTTCCACTCAATCATTATTTAATTCAAATCTTCTTTCTTCGTGTTCAAGACCTAGCAACCATGATCAGTTTTGATTTAAGCTGTCAAGGTAACTTAATATAAAATGATATGATCTTCCTTTAATCTATCGTTGCTAATGATTTATTTAACTTCCACAATTATGTTTTAATAAAAAATATAACGGATGCTCATGTTGTAATCTAAATTAATTTTACCGTGAAAGAAGACATGCAATTATATAAACTTGTTTTGTAATTTGCAAAGTTTGCACAACATATTTGATAAATATAAAATGGAAACGGTTCTGGCCAGAACCGATTAGCGAGAACTGACGTTATCGGTTCTGGAACCGAACCGGTTTACTATAATAAGTTCCGGTTCTAATTTTTAGTCATTTTCGATTCCGATTCTGGTTCGGTTCTCGTGGTTCTGAACCATTGCATAGCCCTAAGCCGAACCGGTGAATAGGAGATTCATTTTCTAGATGTGGTTTTAGTGATATTGATTAATTTTCAACATGCAGCTTGCCTTGTAGACTTTGAGGTCTTGAACTACACAATCATCACTAGCCGTTGCAAAGCACCGCAATACCCTCGTGAGCCTTGCTGTGACGCTTTCAAAGAATTTGCTTGCCCTTACAGTGACGAATTAAACGATTTGTCAACTGACTGCTCAAAAAGAATGTTCAGCTACATCAACCTCTACGGGAATTACACACAAGGGCTCTTTGGTACCATATGTCGAGATGACAAAATCGGTCTGGTTTGCCCTGCTTCACCACCAGGAACAGAAGGGAACAATACCGAGACTGATTCTAGCAACAGCTCGGATATCTACAGTTCCTCATTATTAAGGTTAACCGTGGGGTTCATAATCTTCTTGTTCACGTGGATTTAACGGGTTATAATCGTTTCTGAATAGTTTGTTCGATTTGATGTTATGTCGTCAACCATGCGCATTAGATAGTTACTTGATGAAGCTCTTTGTTGCTTAATAGTATACACAATACATTATATTTTTACAACAAATGTGTGTAAAATGGTTCATTTTGAATATATTGTTACAACTTTCTTGTGTCATTGTTTGTCAGTCTTGGTCATCTGTAACGAGTCTTGATATTTGTGTCGTCATAAATGCAATAATTTAAGAGATAGGGTCAGTGTTCTTTATAAACGACTGAAAACCGATTGAATAGTTTTAATTAAAACAAGTCTGCTTGGCTGGTTTGAAACGTGCACGGTTCAGTTCACACTGCGGTTTAACAGTTTTACGGTTTGGTTTACAGTTTGAAACTTGAATTCACATTTATTATTATTATTATTATTATTATTATTATTGTTATTATTATTATTATTATTATTATTATTATTATTATTATTTCGTCAAAACCGTCAAATCTAGCCAGTCTGGCAGACCCATCCAACTCGGCCGATTTAGTTTTGATATTTTTCAAAACCATAGTTAGCTGCTCAGCCCGAAGTTTTCATTAAAACCGGCTGTACCAGACCATGAACGCTACAAAAACACGCCCTTATCTTTTTAATAATTTAGATAATGTTTGGATGGTTGTAAATGAATATCAGACTTGATATACCCAAGTCAAAATTCTCTTAGCAAGACAAAAATAGTGTCACACACAATGGCTTCTTCACGTGTACCAGCCCCTATTACATTGCTGCAAATGCGCACCAATTTGAAAGAAATCAGACAACTACACACCCAACTGGTGGTGTCGGGATTGATCGATAGACGGGTTAATGCCGGGAGGCTGATCGCAGCATACGTGACATGTGGTGAAACCTATGATGCTTTGTCTGTGTTCCACACAATACCTTATCCTGATGTGTTTATATACAACAATATTATTAGAGGCTTAACATTAGCTAAATGCCCACATGGTTCACTGTTACATTACAATGAACTCTTACATGCTATCTTAACACCAGATAACCACACTTACACTTATGTTTTAAAAGCATGTTCTCATTTAAAAGCTGTTTCTGAAGGGAAACAACTTCATGCACAAATCATTAAGGCCGGAAAGAAACCGGACAAATATATTCACGGCTCGATGATTAACATGTATGTGAATTTAGGCGAGATGGGTCCCGCTGAACGCGTTATTTCCGAATTTTCAGAAGAGAATGTGCTTGCAATAAACTCGATGATTACCGGTTACATGAACCAGGGTGACGTTGATTGTGCGTGTCGACTTTTTGATAACATGTCGAAACGAGATTCTGCGTCTTGGAGCGCAATGATAACCGGGCACACTAGAAACGGTATGCATACCGAGGCTTTAGCCATGTTTCAAGAAATGATAGGTTTAAAAGTTTCAATAAACGAGTCGAGTCTAGTGAGTGTGCTATCTGCGTGCGGGCATTTGGGCGTGTTGGATCATGGTAGATGGATGCATGTTTACATTAACAAAAATATGGATAACATTAGTGTTAATCTTGGTACGTCTATTATTGACATGTATGCGAGATGTGGGTGTATCGAGTTTGCTTATGAAGTTTTCGAAAGTATGGCCGAGAAAGACGTTGTGACATGGGGAGTTATGATACACGGGTTTGCAACACACGGGCCTGTGGATAAATGCTTTCAACTTTTTGATGAAATGGTGGCTCAAGGAACCGGCCCAAACGAGGTTATATTTACAGCCATACTCACTGCGTGCTCTCATGCGGGATTAGTAGACTCGGGCCGGTTATATTTCAATCAAATGTCAAGTTTATATAACATTAGACCATCGGTTCAACACTACGGGTGCATGGTTGATCTTCTTGGTCGGGCAGGAAGGTTAGCCGAGGCAGAGGAGTTAATCTCAACAATGACTATAGAGCCGAACGCAGTTATATGGGGTGCGTTACTTGCGGGGTGTAGAATCCATAAAGAGTTTAGGTTAGGTGAATATGCTTTTAAGCAACTACTTAAGTTGGAGCCTGACTCAGGTGAGAGGTATAAGCTAGCGGGTCATTTGTTGGCGGATAGAGGTGAACAAGAACGTGCACATAAACTGAGATAAGATGTTCGGGACCGAAAACTAGAGGTAACACAAGGGTTGAGCTTGATTGAGGTTGATGGGCAGATTCATGAATTTAATGCAAGTGACATTGATCATAGAAGGTACCAAGAAATATATAATGTGTTTCATGGATGAAATGTGTGTCCTGTAGAGGTGCTGAGGTGACAAGATAGATAAATAGATCGGGTCGGGTTTAGGGTGAAATGGGCCGAGTTGCGCTGGATCGACTCACAAATACATGTGTCCATTCGAAAGAAAATTATAAATGATTCATGCATTACTTATTATTGTGAAACAATATTATTACACAACAGATGTATTATTATGGGATAATTTCATTTATCCCTCTCAAAACTTGGTATAATACCTACCATATTTAGCTAACAAAAATTATTTATATCAAATACACCCATTTTTAAATTAATGACGCTTATACCCTTCTCTTAAAACTAGCATCATCTTTAAAATTGTATTGAATGAAATGGGGTACATATGAATTTGAAATATTTTGAATGGGTATATTTGATATTAACTTTTTTAGTTAGGTAAATATGATATTATGCAAGTTTTTAGAGGTACATATAACAACACAACCTATTTATAAAGAGGCGGGAATTAAGGACAATGACCTTGAAACCTTTAGATACTCAACCCGCGTAAAACAACCAACTTCACCATAAGAAGTTTCTTTTGGACTTGGGTCGAAAATCCTTTTTGTTAACTTACCAAGAATCAAGAAAGGTGCTCAACTGCGTGCAAAAAGAAAATAAAAATAATGGTGCGTTTCGTTAACAAAAAAGCACGTGAAATTTAATAATAATGGCATGAATATAATATAACTTACATTGCTGAGAAGCTTTGCCCCATACCATGCAGAATCTGCACCATACGGTGGTGGAATAACGCGCATACCATTGGATATGGCTGGGGGAAGAAGAATATGGAGTTCATTATCTAATCTTTCTGCACACGGGAAATGAAAATTTAAATAAGATATCACACCGTCACTTTATAAATCAAACGTATTTACATGAAAATATAATGATTTATATTTTATACCGACTAATCCTGGTAAGCAGGCAGTGCCACCAGCCAAAACAATGGACTTGAACCAAGAATCATCAGCGGATAATCCCAAAGCATGGCATTGTTCAATACAAAGTGCCACCATTTGATGCAAACCCTTTGAACTCCTGTTGTCAAAAGAATAGAAGTTCCTTTAAATGTCATGGTGGGTCAAACGGGTTCGATAACAGGTTGAAACGGGCCGGGTTGATCCAGACAAACTTTTTTCTTGTTTAACTTGCTTTATGCAAATAATCAAATTGTTACTATGATTCTTAGATTGTCTCCATCCCAAAAGGCTAAAACCGTCTATTTTCTAATACCTTACATTGTCTGCACTTAGATTGTCTGCACTTACAAATCCTTACATTTCTACATCACCACCATTTTCTAATTTATTTTTCATAATGAATGTATTCTTTATACCAAATGAATTATTTAGAACATTTTTAATAAACTTATTATAATACACTAATACTTTGTTAGTAAAATAAATTATATAAATTAAAGTATTGTATAAAAAAACAAAATGGTGTAAAAGCTATAAAAATATTGTTTTTAAAATATAAAACATTACATTATTTTGTTATTTTGCCGAATTATTACATTAAAAATGACTTAAAATAAAAATACTTTACGAAACTTTAATTTGGCCCATTTGAGATAAAAACACAGCCCAACTCAACCGCTTTATTACTAAACGGGTCAAAATTGCCAGCTCTTATTAATATAGACAACAAAAGGATTGAGGATAAGGTGTACATACAATCCTGCAATAAGTGGTTGGAATAAAATCTCTCCTGTTCGAAACCGCTCTTGCTTAAGAGTAAACCAACCCTCAGCAGGAACTTCATATGAAGCTTCTGTATCTTTTTGCAATTCAGCTTGGTAGTCAATAGCGACATAACAAAGGTTCTGCAAGTCAACTCAACCCGATAACATTAGGCTATATGTAGAAATATCTTGTTAAACACTAGTTTTGTTTCCTTTCAAGTTCACTTCAACAATGGATAAAAAGATAGATACCTCTTTCAAAGCGCGCACTGTGTATACCGAAGAAAAAATTTGATTTCTTTGTAGCCTTTGCTCTTTAAGGTATCCAACAAGCTTCAAAGCTCCAGCTGGCACAACTTTCACACCGACTTTGTACATTATCTTACCGTTTAATACAGGAGACATAAAATAAGAACTTATAAAAACAAAACGGTTTAAAGCGGCTTCACACTTGCACAAATCACAGTTATTCTAATATAACATGATTATGAAGATTAAAAGAGCAAGACATTGCATACTTGGTACAATAGATGTTTGATTAAAACTGACATTGACGAGAATTCCTGAAGTTTTTCTTGCTGCAAACAACGCTAAAGTTGCCTGCACATCATGCATCAGTAACAATAAGGGTATTTCGGTAATATATATTATTGTTATGAAATCGAAGAGTGAATAAAAAAGTAGATCCAGACCTGGCTAACTGCACAGACTGAAGGAACATTCATATCAAACATTGCAGAGTAGATGGTTTCTTTAAGTTTCCGTCTCGCGGTTTTATCAGATCGTGTATCTGAACATGTTTAAAAAATAACAGTAGTGAAGTAGATTCTAATATTATACAAATGTCAACAAATAAAAAGATAACATGAACCGAACCGTACCTCCATAATGGGTGATTGGAATCGAGACAACAGTTGGCTACGTATATGATTTCACTTGCATCCTGCAGGTGATAACATCAAGAAAAACATCAGTTTCAGATAAAGCAAAAAATAAATTTATTTAAAGACTGTCTAAAAATATAATTCACAATGAAGTACACCTGCTATATATCGTTGCGAAAAAATGGCGAAGCCTAGAGTACATTGGAGCCTCGATGTTACCAAATTCCTATATTTACAATTGATCTTTTAAGAATGCCAACTAATGGACGCAGACATTCGTACAGTGTAAAAATAATGGAAGTAACAATTTACCAAAAACGTTGCAGCACGACCAGATGGAGAGTCATATTTGCTCCAACCAAATTTGCAATAGCCAGAACCGCCTTTAGTGAAGATAAAAGTAAAAAAAATATTAAACATGAGCATGAATACAATTAACAAACATGATCATAATACTAGATGTAGTTGAAAGTTGAAACATGCACATCTTGTGGATTGATTTAATATTCAACCAATAATTTTAAATATTCATCGCTTTCATGTTTCGGGTCCCGTTTAGAAAGTATGAAAATAAATGATGTGATTGTGAAAGGGAGAAAAATGATCAAAAAGTGTCGACTTTCCCTCATTTTTATACTATTTCATAAACATAATAAGAGGTACAATTACACAATACAATTTATGTATGTATACCGTCAATGATGATAGCTCCGGGAACCTGCACTCGTTGACCATAGATCTGCATAAACGATTGCGCCCGACAAGGATAAGTTCTGCAATAAAAAATCAAGGATGTTACTCAATAGATGAGAAATGGTAATATTAGTAAACAACTAAACAAATAGTTCCTCTTATTTCCTATTACTAAATCAGGACAACTATTCAACTAACATAAATCAAATTTTACAATAACAAAAAAGGAAAATTGAAAAGAAATGATGGCGATCGGTTTAGTCAATAAAAGCATGTGTGTGCTTAAAGACTAAAGTGGTCCTCATACATAGCCTTCACATTTTGACTGTTGTGTATATCACATTGTTCTTCCCAGCAAGAACACCAAACTTAATCTTGGCACATATGAAACTAGTAATAAATAATATATGATCAAAATACCTAAAAAAGTAGTCAATCTTCATACTTGATACACTCCTGTTAGAGCTACTTATTTTCCTTTTAAATTGTACAGATGGAAACCTAATCTAACCTAATATTTTGAACAAAATAACTTAACTACAATGAAATCAAATTTTTTAATATTCATGAAAATTTATACGACTAATAATAATAATAATTTTGAACAAATAATTAACTACAATGAAATCAAATGAATCAAAATTCATGAAAATTTATAATACTAATAATAATAATTTTGAACAAAATAACCTAACTACAATGAAATCAAATGATTCAAAATTCATGAAAATTGGGATGTTATATACATACACCATCCCATGGTGTATGTATAGGCGGTAGGCCTATACAATCCGTATAGAGTTGCGTGTCTAACATATGTACAAAGAAATCAGAGTTGCAGTTTTTTGCAACCTATACAACTTGTATAGGCCTATACGAGTCGTATAGGTCCTGATCTCTCGTGTGACCCTATATGCCTCGTATAGGCCTCTACTGGTGTCTGGATAACCAAGCCGGTGTATGAAGAACACAAGCCTAATAATAACAAACATAAGCTTACCGAAGAGGATAACCGGAGCGTAAGCTAGTTTCCGCGAAGAACTTAGAGTCCCAAGGATCCTGCTGGCTTTGCAGAAAATATATCCACAACATATTATGAGAAACAATCAATTTCCATGACTTACAAATAACAGTAAGCTTAGCAGCCTCTTTCGGTCCAAGTAACTTCAAAATTTGCATAAATATATCAAGCGGGATTCGATCGAATTCACCCGTGGACGATGAACAAACAATAATCTGATCTGGATCGCACCCATGACTTGAAACCAAGCTGTTTGAATTGGAGGATGAGCTTGAGCTGAAACTGCTCGAATTCGATCGAATTGCGGAACCCAGAACCAGTTTTAATAAATAGACATTATGAATCCGGTGAGAATGTTTTGGCCGGAGATGACGCCGGAGGGAAGTGGTGACTAGTGGCGCTGACTTCTTTAACTGATTGATGTTTATTTGAATTTAACTTTACACTTACCCGGTATATATTATTATTATTATTATTATTATTATTATTATTATTATTATTATTATTATTATTATTATTATTCTATATTTTAAATTACTGATCTCGGTGGAATTCATTGTTGATTTTAATGGTCATGCGTATGAAATTTATAATTTTCTTTATTTGTTTTTTTACAATTATTTTTGTATGTATATCAACTAAGAAAAAAAAATGTATTGATAGCTATTTAAAAAAAAGAACAAATTGAAAATAAATAATCTCAACTTTAAACATCACTATCAGCGGTCCCAACTTTCAACTATTTTTGTCTCAATAGACCTATGTTAAAAAGCATTTAACGTCGTTAAGTTTTTTTCCGAGTTTCAAACCGATGCTTTAGGGCTTTTGGTCGAAAGAATGATACGGTTCAACCGATTTAAGACTTATCTTGAAACGGTGATCAAGTCATTTGAATCACCGTTTTGAGATAAGTTTTGCATCAGTCGAATCGTATCGTTTTTCATATTAAAAGCCCTAAACATCATTTTGAAACTCGGGAAAACTTAACGGTGTTAAGTTTTTTTTTAATGGAGGTCCATTTAGACAAAAATAGTTGAAAGTTAGTACTGTTGGTAGTGATTTTTAAAGTTGGGATTATTATTGGCTAATACACAAAAGTTGGGATTGTTTATTTTCAATTTACCTTAAAGAGTTATGGATTAATGGATGTTGATAAATTGAGTTGAAAGAAATTATTTTTTTGATAGAAAAAGATCATAGTGTATAAATAAATTGTATTAGCGACTTTGTGTAGAATATAGAATAAAATGAAGACAAAGATAAAAAAAATTACATAAATATATTAAACATTTTTATCATTTCAATTATTATAGTATTTACAGGTTGTTACGTGGCAGTTGTGGTCTCGGAGTATATTAGTCGTTGGTGCAAAGTGTCTTAGGTTTTCGGTTAGAGACCATCTTGAACTCCATAAGTCGTAAAGCTTGGAGCTTTGGGGAAATAAGTGTTTCATGGTTTAATTCTTATAGCTTGTTTGAGTTTATAGAAGACAAGAAACGAAAGTGTTTGAAGGAAAGGAGGTAAAAATTGAACGCGTAACTAGTGACCATACGCGCGTAACAGGCATCATGCGTGTACACGACACTCGTTAAGCGCGTACTGTCGATTGAACACTTAACTCGGTTTGACACATGATCCAAGCCCACCCGACCTAACCTATTGCCGGTCCTAACTTGTAACCACGTAACATGTTAATTTTTTAATTGCTTAAATTAAAGAGAATTAATGCTCGTTTTCATGGTTTAATTTTTTTAAAATATATTAATGTTAGTATTTTTTAAACTAAATTGTTTAACCATGCATAATCATGTGAGAAAAGACCATATACCCCTGGATTTTCAAAATTGTATACCTTACTTCTTAAAATTTAGAAGGTCATTGTCATTTGTATTTTATATAGGATAGATATGTAATATAAAATGTAAAATGAAATACAATGTTAACTTGAGAACTATTGAAACTCGTTTGTGTGGTTGTGAGGTTGCCAACTCCATTTTATCTCATATTGGCCACAAGGGTGGTTTTGAAATTTTACACATGATGATATCCATCCATGTGATGTGACCAAATCTAACTGTTTATACTCTCTCACCTCACTCACACATAACCTACTCAAACATAAAAAAACACACATCCTAATCTGATGCAAATTGTCAAACAGATATGGAGCAAAGCCAACTCGTCACTGGATCTGACTCTTCACAGCCACCGTTTTTTTTTGTGGCGGAGTGAAACTCCTGAATGACGCCCAAATTTAGTTTTCTTGAAAAAAATTCACTTGACACCTCTAAGGTCATTTCTCAATCTGTCTTATATGAACACCTAATTTGCTCCTATAGCAAATTGTCAAACAGATATGGAACAAATATTTTACATATGTAAACTAATGAATTCTTTTAATAACTTTACATATTTTACATATTACACTAGTGAATTCTTTTAATAACGTCCGTAAATGTAACACACGTAAATTGGAATGTAAGAAACATAAATCGTTTTCTCTCTCCACCTTTATATAATTAGACGTGTTTTACATATGTTAGATATTTTACATATTTTTACAAAGCAAAAAACACAGCCATTTCATATGTTTACATAATTTACATATTTTACGAATGTAAGACGAACGTAAAACGATTGTAAGACAAATGCAAAACTAGTGTAACTAATAAAATTGAACATAACCAACTATAAAATTAAACAAGGAACATTTTTACATGTAATATCCGAACTTTTCGTAAAGTATAATAATAGATTTATAATTGTTATGCAAGTTAATTACTTATTATTTAAATAAGAAAGTCTAAGAATGAGCTAATGAGAATAATTAAGAGATGGACTTAGAGGTAAAATATGAACTTAGGAAGAGAATATAGGCTTAGGGTCCATGGGCTTGGGGTATTTAAACACCTTAAACATTTCCAAAACCCTAGATATAGAGGTGCACAACGTAACCAGTTAACCGGTTTGGAACCGATTTCCTAACCGGTATTGCTCTAACCGGTTTATAACCGGTCTAAACCGTCGGTTAGAAACCGGTTTTTGATTTCAGATAGAAAACCGGTTAGTAACCGGAATTTTATAAACCGATTAACCGGTTATTTACGTTAAAAAAACCAGCAACACCTATATGACCGTTGTGAACGATCTTATGACCGTTTGTTTTAACGTTGGACCCATTTTAACCCTTCCTAATTAGTATAAACTAGTGGGTTGTCCCGCCGCGATGCGGCGATGGGGTTTAGATGATTAAGAAGTTACGCGTTTGTGTCGTATCGTAGCCATCTAGCCTTTCATATAAGAGGGTTTAACGTTTGTGGCGTAAATATTTTTAGTTGCCCCCCAACAAACATATAACAACAGATTTTCTCCGGTATATATCAAAAGTTATCATTACACATCAAAAATTACAAAACAAAGCCTATACTCGATGTTAAAAAAATGAAAATACAATTTATGAATTTGATGCAAGTAAAACAGAAATAAACTTGTTCTCACAACCATACTCACACACACCTTTTTTTCCTCTCAACAAAACTGAAACAAACTTTGAAAGCCTTTAGGATTTTGCCATTATCGATCTTATATGTTCTATGAAGGAAGCACTATTGGTTTCTTATATGCTGCCTTGCTATGAAATATGAATGTCTCCTTGCTTTCAAAGCCTATAGGTTCCCTCCCTAACGACCCAACTCAACCCAACCTGTAATCATTCAAGTAGAAACCATGCCAACCCGAACAAAAATGACATTATTTTTAAATAGACTCATTTCGGCACGAACCCATAACAACCCGAACCACTTCTGATCCGTAACTAATAAGCTGTTGGTAGTACTTTCAGATCTGATGTACAATTCCTACTCTGCACTTTTCTATTATTGTATTAGTAACATATAAATAAACTTCAATATTTAGTTAGATTAGAAGGTTTACCAATTGTACCTTAATTTAACTCTTCATCAATCAACAGGCTTCTCAAAAACCATTGTATTTCCAATTTTTCAGTATCACTGTGAAAAAGCATAGCAAATATTCAGTTTCCCTATCTAGTTTCTTGTAAGCCCAATAATACTTGTAAACCAAATCCACTCTAACAACAAATAATAACTAACCTATTTTTATAAAAAAAAAAAAATTATCTAATATGCTATGGTTACTACATTCAAATGAAATATGAGCACTTTAATTAGGAGTTTAAGGATGGAAAGAAGATGGTGGAACCTTTTTCCTTTGTCTTTGTCAATTACTTGTTAAAGTTATGTTGCAAACATTATTGCCGGGAAACAAAGAGACGGAAATCCAGCTACCAGAACATCATAACCCGGCAACAACATCGATGTAACAAAGAAAAGGGTAGAAATCAACGTCCATGACGAAAGACAATCTACCTCCCGCCGATCGAGGAAAGTAGTTTAGAGATGAAAATCCCAAAACAAAAGTACAACCATGTGGACAGCTGTCAATCAAACCAATAACAAAGATGAGGTCATCACTGTACAAACATTTGAAGCTCAAGTTACAAGTTGTAATGCACCAACTTATTTGAAAATGTAGTATTATAATTAAGTATGGAGTGTATTGGGTTGATTACACCACTTCCCGAGCTCTCAAAAATGCAAAAAACCGTAAAAAAAACCGAAAAAATCGCAAAACCAAACTCAAAACCGCACAAAAAAATTATCACACCCCGACCAAAGGCGGAACATGCCGGGGCGTAACGTATTGATTGGACATGAGCTCAAAAGACACTAATTAAAGCGACAATAATTATTTAATTTCATTAATATTAAACAAGTACACAAATTTATTACTAAGAGACAGTTACATCATGCTTTTGTATTTTGAGTAATATCCTAAGTTAAAACTAATTTCTTCGATCTTGAACAATGTAAATTACTTGTACCTGTAGCATGTATAAAAATAGAGTTTGTCAACACGAATGTTGGTGAGAATACATAAGTTTTAGCTGAGATATATATAGATAAAAAGTTCACAATTCATCTGCAATGATGAGTATTACAATTCTTATGAAATGTAACAATTATATAGATGTGGACCCGTTCCTATTGAAATAAAATCAATGTACTTGGATAAATGTATAATCATTCTAGATGAGAATAGATGAGGATGAGATACCAACCACCAAACATAAAATAAACAATTAATCACATAGAGCATAATCATAGAGCATGCAATAATCACACATAACATATATTGAATCGTGTTTTGAATAGATGTAGAAATAAAAAACGGGTAAAATTGAATAAGGTATACATGCTACCCCCAAAATATAAAATATGGAAAAAGGGGTATGTAAACTCACCTTAACGAGTGAATTATTGAAGATGAGATGGCAATAAGAAGTTAAGAAGAGTCCTCAGGATATGTCAACGGAAGTTCCTAATTGTTAACGATAATATAAATTATTTATAACGAAAAAAATTACATTCTTACGATGGACAGGGTTTAAGTAGAAACTTTATTTAAAATATTATTAGTTAAATTATCAATATATGAGTAGTTTAACTATCAAAGAATTAATATAAATATATATATATATATATATATATATAAATATATAAGTAACTAGAGAGTATAAGTTAATGACACAATAGTTACTAGCCGGCTTAAAAAAGGATTTGGAGTCGTTTAGGTTTTCAATCTATTTTTTTTTATTTGTTACCGGCTATTATTATTATATTATTGTTGGGCCTAGTTTTGTGGTTTAAGTTTGTTTATGCTTAGTTGGGCTTGGGTTTTGGGTGCGTATGTAAATCGAGAACACATTTGTGTTCTCGGTGGGCTTTTGGTGTTTGGGCCGGCCTCTGGTTGTTATCTCTATATATAGTGACATGATGTATAGGGTTAAGGTTGTTCATTCATATTATTATCAAGTATTGTAAGTGCTTAAGCACCCGACGTATTCAATATATACGTGTTTTGAAGCAATTCCGTGTTAGTTTACCTGTTATTATTCGTGTTCTTGAATAACCGAGGATTGGTATTCCGCATCAATACTCGTTTGGTTGATATCATATTGTAGTGATCCAGATTCGGGACTTACAATTGGTATCAGAGCCTTTGACGAATTCAGGCTCGTTATTGTGATATCAACGGATTCAAGATCGTATTGTTTTTGGTGGTGTAGGAACTTTTCCGGCGAACAATTGATCGGAAGAGAAGGCTGAGTTATTTTTGGGTAAATATTGGGTTGACTTGGAAACATATCATCATTCCCTAATTTACGAAAGTTTGTTACAAGAAAACTGGAAAGATTGTGGTTTTCGGTCAAAAGATTTGGTCAATAAACCTAGTCCTCGGCTTGCTTAGTTTTTGGCCACATCTTGCCCAAAATTAGAGATTTCGGTCAAAAGATCTAGTCAACTTTTATGGTTATCGGTCAATTGATTTGGTCAACAAGGGCAGTTCTCGGTCAACGAATTGTCAACATTTGAGTTCTCGGTCAAGGGGAGTTTTCGGTCAAAAGTTTGGTCAACCAGAGTAGTTTTCGGTCAAATATTTTGGTCAACTGTGCGTTCTCGGTCAACCTCAGTTCACCCCTTAGTTCTCGGACCAAAGTCTTTGTTCTCTGCCCAATCTGTGTTTGGGCTTGTCTTATTGGACTTAATTTTTATTGGATCTAAAATAAATCAGTAACAGTTTTGAAATGGCCCAGTTAACTAATGGCAACAACTCAACCAACTCGTCACTTCACCAAGAACTTGATTCAATCATGGGTACTGCTACACGTGTACCTCGTTTATTATCCCCTGAAGGGTTCAATGAATGGAAATTTAGTTTTGAACACTATGCCAAGATGAAAGATTCAAAAATTTGGAAAAGCATCGTGAGAGGACCTCAAATAATCACCTACCAAAGGGATGGATCAAACGAGGTCCTTATAAAGCTAGTTGCTCAATATGATGATCCTGATTTTGAGAAGGTCGAAGAAGATGAGAAAGCTCTTTCAACTCTAACTATGGCACCCACACCCGAGATTGCACTTCAGTTTAGAGAACTCCAATCGGCTAAAGAGTTGTGGGCCGCGCTGATAGAAGTTTATGAGGGAAATGAGGATATGAAAAGAAGTCGTCAAGACCTGCTGCGTCAGAAATTTAATATGTTTAATCACGTTCTGGGAGAGACACTGGAATCTCAGCTTCAAAGGTTTATATCCCTTGTAACTGAGATGAGAACTGCTGGAATCTTTCTACAAACCTCAAAGATTAACAACAAGTTAGTGAACTCTCTGCCAAAGAACCGGGACATGCATGTTGCAGTCATTAAAAAGACCAAAGACCTTAACAGAATGAGCATGACTGAGATGATTGCAACTATTATGTCCTGCGATATGGATGATAAACAACGGGCAATAAATCATGCTAGCTCTTATAGCGCTGCTGGATATAAAGTTACTTCTAACAGAGCCCTCATGTCTCAAGATAGTTTCTCACTATTTAAGCTCTCTCAACTACCACCACCGGGAAACTTTCAGATGTTCTCGTCCACCCTTGGTCAATCATCGTCATCAAATTCACCTAATCCAGCTCCAATATTTTTTACCAAATCTGGTCAGTTAGTTAGTGATTCTGGCAAAACCGCTTCTAGTGTAAACCCAGCCAGATTCCTACCATACCTAAAGTAACTCAAGAAAATATTGCATTAATGGCAGGATTTATGAATTGTTATCATGCGTTTCTGGCTGGAGATTTGGTCCAACCCATGGCTGCTACTGAATTTGATCAGATTCATCCTGATGATATTGAAGAAATGGACATCCGTGGAAAATTCCAATGGTGGTTTTCCGTGCTAAGAATTTTACCAAAAGGACGGGTAGAAATAACTGGAACATGCCAAATAATCAAAAAGTGGGTTTTAACAAGGAGACTCTCAGGTGTTACAACTGTCACGAGCCTGGTCACTTTGCTCGTGAATGCACCAATCCGGCTAAAGAGGGGAATACGGAAAGGGCTTTGGTTCCAGCTGGAAATGCTTGGGGTGATGCTGGAAGTAGTTCAAGTATGGGGAAAGTGGTATGGTTACTCAAACGTTCTCATGGGAAGGACAGATGGCTGCGTTGAATATTGGAAATCAAACTGCTAATTTCGCAACAGTTGAGGAATCTGAATAGGAAAACACTGCTGAGGAGAAGGTTAAGGAGCTCCAATTTGCATACATGGCGTTCACTTCTCCGGACTCATCTGAGGTACGTTTTCTACCATGTTCTTTAAATTGTGGTGAGAAAATTGAGATGTATCAACTTCATAATGACAATCTAATTAGAGATATGGAAAGAATAAAATCAGAGAGTTTTAAACTTAAGAAAAATGAAAAAGGGTTTTTAGACAAAATTGAATCTCTCAATAAAGACATTAAGAAACTCAAGTCTGATTTTAGTATTAAAAGCTGTCACTATCTTGATGCTAAACAAGAAATCGCTGAGTTGACTGCTAAACTGGAAACCGCCAAATCTGAAATTTTAAATTTAACTAACAAGTTTGAAAAGGCTGAACTTGATTTTAAGAAATTCGATGGGTCCAGTAAAGTTGTCAACTCAATGATTGAGAATCAGTTGTGGTGGAAGGAAAATGAAGGTGAGGGGATATGATTCAGTCAAGTTCCCCCACCATACAACCACAACTATGTTCCTACTCCTGTTACCAAAGAACAGGAAGAAAAGATAAAGGATTTGAAGTACGATAAACAAGATAAAGGTAAGGGGACTGGCTCTGCTAGTGCCGGTTCATCTACTTCAAGTGTGAATGATTCTAACGTGTCTACCTCATGTGCAGAAAATTAATTATGAAGGAGTGGACTGATGAGGATGACGACCCCTGTTTTGATTTTGATAATAATTTCATTTCTAATGTTTTTTTAGAACTTCCTGTTTTGAATTCTGTTATTCCGACTGTTTGTGTGGGCTCTGTTTTAAAGAGCAAGGATGCTTGTGTGATTGATTCGGTTGAAACCTTAAGTTCTAATAATGTGATTTCTAATAAAAACAAAATTTCAAAAAATTCGGAAAAATATGTTGCACCTAAGTTTGTCAAGGAGGGATGCTCTAATGACAAACAAGGTGATAAGTTTAAAAAGGAAAATGTAAATTCTCGCAAATCTAAACAGACTGGTCCACACAACCAGTCCAGACAAGGAGCTGCCCAGAGTGAATTTTTCATAAAACGTCAGACATGTTTTAACTGTGGCACTCCTGGTCATATTGCCAGAAATTGTCCACATCGTCCGTACATTCCATACTACGGATTTTATCAAAGAAATATGCCATATGTGCCCCATAATGCATATAGGCAAGGGTTTAGACATTATTCGGCTAGTTCTTTTGACGATGATTGGAATCGAAACAAATCTGGCAGGTTTAGTCCTCATCAGACCAAACCCGACATGATCAAAAAAAGGGTTAGTAAAGGTGTTTCAAGTTCAAAATCACATATAAACACTAACACTAGACCTAAACAGGAGAAGAAAATGGTTTCATCTAATAATTCTACGTCTAAGGCACCGGAGATCATGACAACCATTCGTACTTATAATTCCAAATCTTCCAGATATAAATGGTTGCCTAAATCTCCGGCGAAAGCATCTAATCATTCTATTTTTGATGATCAAAAGGATATGACATGGCAGTCTGTGACAAAAATTGATGAGTCAGGGTCACCTAGTGTAAGTATGGACTGGGTACCAAAAACTAACTAATCCCGCGTTTTGTGCAGGGACAGCTATGGAGGAATATCATCAGACCTTGGTATGTTGATAGTGGCTGTTCCAGGCACATGACAGGAGACATCACCCAGCTACACGACATTCAAACATTTAATGGTGGGTATGTGTCCTTTGCGGGAGGAGAGAAAGGAAAAATTACTCAAAAGGGTACTGTAAGTAACGGTGTGTTGAAGTTTGAGAATGTTAATTTTGTTCTAGAATTGAAGCACAGTCTTTTAAGTGTGTCGCAAATTTGTGACAAAGATTTTTCAACTAATTTTACTAAAAACGAGTGCTTAATTCTAAAACCGAGTATAATCATACCAGAAAAATGGATTCTTGTTCGATCACAACGAAAAGATAATGCTTATGTGATCGACATGAACCAAAATGTTCCCGACGAAATTACATTCTTGTTTTCAAAAGTGTCGGAACATAATGCGATGCTTTGGCATCGTAGGCTTGGTCATGCTAATATTAAAAATCTAAATCAGCTTGCTAAAAACAATTTAGTGCGTGGTTTACCTATCAAAGATTTTGTGACTGTTGAAAAATGTGTGGCTTGCGCTTTGGGAAAACATCATCGAAAATCTCATAAGCATAAGTTAATTAATACCATCTCGTCAGTCTTTCAGTTACTTCATATGGACCTCTTTGGGCCAGTTCATGTGTTAAGCTTGTCTCGTAGTTCTTATTGTCTAGTTATTACTGATGACTACTCACGTTTTACATGGGTGTTTTTCCTGTCAAATAAGAGCGAAACTGCAGATCTGATCAAGAAGTTTGTGGTATTAATGGAAAATCAACTGAACCTAAAGCTGAAAGGAATCAGGTGTGACAATGGAACGGAATTCAAGAATGCAGTTCTGAATCATTTCTGCTCAGAAAAGGGGGTGCTTCGTCAGTACAGTGCTCCGCGGACGCCTCAACAAAATGGTGTCGCTGAAAGAAGAAACAGAACTCTAATCGAAGCAGCAAGAACGATGTTATGTGACTCTAAGTTGCCACTGTTTTTCTAGGCTGAAGCCATTAATACGGCCTGTTATGTTCAGAACCGGGTGATATTCAACAAGTCAAAGATGAAGACTCCGTATGAGATTGTTTATGGTCATCAACCCACTGTCGCTCATTTCAGAGCTTTCGGGTGTCCGTGCACGTTGCTAAATCCAGAAACCACTCCAAAGTTTGGGGCCGCAGCAGATGAGTGTTATTTCGTTGGATATGCCGGTAAAACATCCTATAGGGTTTACAACAAGTCCACCAAACAGATTATAGAGTCCTATGAAGTTCGTTGGTTAGAAGAAAATGAGACTGATGCCCGTGTTGGTCCTGATTGGCTATTCGACTACAATGAATTCTTCAAGCCTTTTAATGTGTTTCCAGTCATCATTACAGACTCTCAAGGTGGTTCCACAGTGGAGATTACTCAATATAGTTCTCAATCACTGTCTCATATTTCTCCTTCACTGGATGATGAGGTTATTGAGATTACCAGTGCTCCAACCACAAACGATAATCAGCCTATCCAATCTTCAGAGACCGATCATTCACAACCAATCTCGTCTGAGAATACTGCAAACGTTGAGGAGGAGAGTTCCGTTCGTCAGATATTCCGGAGCACATTGTTTCCCGACGCCATTCCAGATGAATACGTTGCCGGCACCTCATACTCTCACAGTACAGCAACGTCTGGATGGAAAAACCCTCTTACTGACTCCGGGGAGAATGTAACAAATCTTCAACCTAACAGTGATGTTTCTGATCATTTAATTCCTTCAAGAATTCAAAAGAATCATCCGATTGAGAACGTCATAGGACCCATTGAAGCGGGTGTGTCCACCAGAAGTCAGACCGGACACATAAACAGTTGCATGTTCTCTTGCTTCATATCTCAAATCGAACCAAAGAATGTTGAAATGGCTCTTCAATAACCTAGTTGGGTTGATGCTATGCATGAAGAACTGAATCAGTTTTAGAAGTTAAAGGTATGGAGATTGGTTAAATTGCCGGAATGAAAGAAAGCTCTTGATACAAGATGGGTTTTTAGGAACAAGCAAGATGACACCGAGGTTATTGTTCGTAATAAGGCACGACTAGTAGTTCGCGGGTTTCGCTAGGTTGAAGGGTTAGATTACACAGAAGTCTATCCTCCAGTAGCTAGACTTGAGACAATTAGAATTTTTCTGGCATATGCATCATACACGGGTTTCACAGTTTATCAGATGGATGTTAAAACAACTTTTTTGTATGGTGAGGTCAAAGAAGAAATTTATGTCGATCAGCCACCGGGTTTCGTTGACTCTAAGAAGCCAAATCATGTTTACAAGTTAGACAAGGCTCTGTACGGGTTACATCAGGCTCCACGGTCGTGGTATGCTACACTGACCGCACACCTACTTGACCACGGCTACAAGCGGGGAACGATTGATCAAACTTTGTTCCGGAAAAATGTTGGAAAGGATTTGATTCTGGTCCAGATTTATGTTGATGAAATCATCTTCGGTTCCACCAGTGCTGACTTGTGCAAAGAATTTGAAGGCGTTATGAAGAAAATATTTGAGATGAGCTCGTTGGGTGAAATAACATTTCTGGGGTTACCGGTTCGGCAAAGTCCAACGAGAATTCTGTTACATCAAGGAAAGTACGTTGAAGATATGCTGGCTAAGTTTGAGCTTCAAGATTCCAAGAGTGTTAATACTCCAATGGCTGAAAGACCGCTTTTGTCATCTGATCCTGAAGGGAGTCCCATAGATCAGACATACTATCGATCGATGATCGGGTCTCTGATGTACCTCACAGCCAGTCGTCCCGACATAATGTTCGTTGTCTGCCAATGTGCTCGCTTCCAGGCTAATCCTAAACTCTCTCATTTAATTGCTGTTAAACGTATTTTTAGATATCTGAAGGGACAACGAAGTTAGGTCTTTGGTATCCCAAACAATCAGAATTTGATCTTTATGCTTTTACTAATAGCAATTATGGTGGAGATGACATTGACAAGAAATCCACGTCAGCTGGCTGCCAGTTTCTCGGAGATCGGCTCATCTCATGGCAGTGTAAGAAACAACAAACAGTGTCCACTTCGACAGCCAAAGCAGAATATGTTGCTGCATTCGCTTGTTGCTCTCAGGTTATCTGGATGCAAAATCAGTTGCTGGATTACGGTTTGGAATTTCTTGACACTCCTATTTTCTGTGATAATGATGCAGCCATCGCTATTGTGAAAAACCCAGTCCAACATTCCAAAACCAAGCACATCGACATTAAAATTCATTTTATTCGTGACTGTTTCGATCAAAAATTGATTCATCTTGAACAGGTCCACACCGATAATAACATGGCAGACCTATTTACAAAACCGGTGGCAACAACAAAATTTAATGTGCTTGTGAGTTTTCTTAAAATGCTACGTTTCGAGGATTGAGTATTTTTGGGAGTAAATTTGTACTTGTTTTGTTTAATTTTTTTCACAAATTTAGGGGGAGAAAAATCAAAAAGACAAAAATAGTGTGTGTGTGTTGCTGTTATTTAAAAAAAATAGTGTGTGTGCGTTGCTGTTATTAAAAAAAAATAAAAATAAATAAAAAAAATATTTGTTAACATACATTCTTGCTTAAAATTATGTCGGTTGCTCAAGTTTGAAGGACATATACTTGTATATGGTTGGTCCGGTGTTCTATCTGTAGTATCACATGATAGCCATTTACCTGATGACTGAAAGCACCCGGGGCGATTATGATATGTTGTTTGTGTTTCGTGTTCTTTTACTTAAAATTATGTCGGTAACACTGAGTTGGAAGGACATGTGTTCTCATACATGTTTGGTCCGGTTAACCACGTGTGGTTACAATGGATAGCCATTAACCTGAAAGCTTAAAGTGACCGGGGTGACTGAATGCTTAACATGTGTGTTTTACTTAACTCTCTGGGAAGTGATATTACTATTCAGTTAATAGCTTTTTAAAAGCTCCAAAAATTTTCAAATGGAAATTGATCCAACCTTTGGAAAGTGATAGACAAATTGTTTCTGTGTGCCTAACGGGTGAAGTTATTAGGCTTAAAAGGCTCTAGAACAGTCATTGATGTGTATGGTACTTTCCACGATGTGTAAACGTTAAAGTGATATAAACTAAATTTGCTAAACTTAATGTGGAGAATCATTTTGAAGACATGTGCATATCTCCAAACACATCTCTCCGAATGATAGGCAGAAAAGCAATTACCCAGTCATACACGAGCCCGTTAGTGTCTTGATCACCAAAATTATTGTACAGTCAAGATTTTGCTACTACTATTATTATTAAGTGAAAAAAAAAATTGTGATTGAAGTAATTTATGTCTATCATAGTTATCTCATTATCAAGGCTTCAAGGGTTCAAACTAGAACTACAGAGATGGGGGCACACAAGTAAGTCCTGTCTTGTCTCGAATGAAAAGCTAGTCAGTTTACTGGCACTAAGTCCAACCTTAAATCTAAGCCTTTCTTTGTGTAAAAATTATTTTGATCAAGCACTAGGGGGTTGGAGTCAAATTCGGGTGATCTGGGTAAAGCCAAATACGTTTTGAGAAGAGATAGGAGGTATCATAGGTCCATAAGTGATGTCCATTTAATCTTTATGCCTAACTGAACCTTAATCATATCACTGATGCGATGAAAGATCATGATAAGTATGGGATACACGCTATCAATCTGTCTCTCAGATGTCATAATAATGCTGAACATGAATCCTTGTGACAGCCTCTTAAACGATATGATTCCATGTTCGAATCTTTTCATAAAAGGGGCGACAATTTTACGAAGAACTGAAATTTGATCCCGACGTTAAATATAAAGGGAGTTGATTTCTGGATGAAGATAATTTGATTTTATTTTTATCTTTATTTTTATTTTTGTCTTGTCCTGTCTAATTTTGCTTTTCCTCGAAATTACTCTCCTCGAAACGTATGTGTAAATTATATTTTGTCAAACTTGGGTTTTTGAATGATTTGGACCCTGTTATGGGTCATGAATTTATTGGGCTGGTTTGGTTTTTGGTTTATGTTAAGCCCAAATGAAGGGTTTTTGGCCCACCCAATCCGTGTATAAGTATCTTTACAAGACCTTATTTTTCTTGTTTCTCTTTTAAAACCCCAAACTCTCTTGGCCGAAATCGTCTCCTTCGATTATCTTTGCCGAAATCATAATCTCTCTCGCTAATCACCATTTAAAGTGTTCATTGTTGACTAGCAGGTACTAGACGAAATCAGATGTGTCTCATATGCTACTGAGGATCATCTTAGTGCTACCATGAACTGAGTTCATGGGTGATTCTGATTTAAAATCGGACTTATGAGCTTGTAGAGCTTTGATGAGAATATTGTTTTTGCTTAAGGGTTTTCGGCTAATGCTTTATAACAAGTGGTTGCAGGTTTAATGGTGGTTTTAGGGATCTCGGTGGGATTGAAGACGATTGTTCGTTTCCCAAGGTGGAATCCAAAAGGGTTCTCTGTCCACAACTGTGATGGAGTTCTCGATTGACTTTCGTTGACCGAGAACTCCCTATCATGACTATAAAAATTTCGTTCTCGGCCAAGTCTTGACCGAGAACCCTTGTTCCCGGATAAACACTGACCGAGAACCCCTCTTTCATGACAGAAAACTTTGTTTTCGGCCAAATAGTGACCGAGAACCCCTGTTCTCGGTTAAATCGTTGACCGAGAACCTTCCCTGTTGACCGAGATCCCTCCTGATGAATTTAACCCTCACAGTTGGACGTTCAATTCAATCTTGGGCCTTCAAATAAGTCATCATTGGACCTATTTCAATCTTAAAGCCCAAAATTCTTTTTCATGGACCAATTGTTATACATTGTAATATTGACTTATTAGTTGTCTAATTTGACTCGTTTGGTGCAGAAATGGCCGATCAGAATCCATTAAAGTTTGTAGATACTCATAATATAGCTGGTCACCTGTATGACCCGCTACTAGCTCACAAGGAGTTCAAGTCGATGATTGTTGGACTCAACACTTGCAGGATCTCTCATGCTCTTCGTGAGAATCCTGTCATTTGTAAGAAGATGGTAACTGATTTCTGGAAGAACACATAGATCAGTTCTCAAGGGGAAAATGGAGTGTTTTCAACGACTCCAAAATTCAGATGAAGCCTGTTACCGTTACTGAAGCAATTATCAGAGAGGTACCACTGTTTGGGAATCAACCCGACTACCCAACAGAGTATTCTACAGCCGAGGTCACTGAAGTAATTACTAGAATGGGGTATGAAGGCACTTATCCATCGGCAATCAAGAAGCTGTTTCACCCCTACTGGAGATATCTATTGCACACGTTCTTCACATGCAACTCGGGAAGAAAGGGGGGTTCAGATGAGATCAGTCACACTCAAATGTCTGCCGTTGCTGCTCTGATCATGGGTTGGAATTACAACTATTCCAAATTTGTCTTCAATGAAATGATGAGCAATCTCAGGGCAAAGAAGAAAGAGATGTTTTTGATGTACCCAAGGTTTTTGCAGATGATCTTTGATTCTCATTACACTGATTTGGTTAAAACTGTTGAGACCTTGGATATGAAGACAATGGGACCCAACTCCTTTGGGTTAATGAAGCAGTCAAGAAAAGGAGCCAAAATAGCTTACAAGGGATCGAGACCCCTTGAAAAATTCGGTCATTTTGCTGAGACCGAAGCTAAGCCTGTCATAGCTCAGGTTGCTGACGAGCACGTGGTACCCGCTCAACCACGTGCTGCTACATTTGAGATCTCGGATGATGAAGATGATGAAGAAGAGCCTCGTCAGCCTAGTACTCTTACAGATGATGAAAGATTAAAAGCCCTCGAAGCCGCTAAAGTTCTATTTCAGTCAACTACTCTGAAGCCTCCTCAGACAGTCACTGAAAACATTGAGGAAGATTATGTTGAAGAACCAACTGTTGATCTCATTCATCGTAAACGAAAAAGGGATGATTTGAGTTTAAGCGAGTTGGTTCGTGATGTTAAAACAACCGAAGCTACACCAACACCAACAATCACTCCAGCACCAGAATTAACCACCAGCCCTCTACAAAACACCGATCAATCGGAATCACATGCTCCAGACTCGCAAACCGAACCGGTTGCATCCACTGCTGAGCCGTCTTTCATGGAGTTATTATCCAGTGATTTTGGTGATGACTTTGATTTTGAAACAGATATTCCACACACTGACGCTGTAGATATCCCCTCTGGGTCATCTAGTCAATTTGTTCAAGGTCAGTCAAGTCCAGGTGTTTCAGATAAGGTTGCTCAAATTCTTGCCATGCAGGAAGCTTATCTTCAGAACAAGGGAAAATGAGTGGTTCTTAAGAACGCTCCTGTGGATATTCAGGCTCTACAACGACGAATTTTTGAACTCGAGCAGGATTCGGTAATCAAGGATGTTCGTATTCAGGAGCTTGAGGCCAGCAATTCAGACAAAGACTCCAAGATTAAAGAATTGCAGTCCGGATTGGGAGGTCTAACAGCCATGTATCTCGATCTTCAACAAAGGCTCTTTCAAAAGTTTGGAGATGAGTTCAAAAGCAATGAAGATATGGTACATCGAGCTCCAACTACTGATCAAGACAAAGATTCTAATGCTCATCCAGACGATAACATTGGTGTCAGTTGACAAGAAGAATCAGATTCTCTGAATCGTTACTTGGATGCACCATCTGTTACAAAAGAGAAATCTGACAAAATCAAGAAGAAATTGCTTGAAAAAGGAAAGAAGAAGCTGCTGGTAATGAAGAACTCAGATCAAAATGTTGTGTCTTCAGATCACCCGGAGAGATATGTTGTTACACTTCAAAAGGGATTCTCCGACAAATACGAAGATCGATCTGGAGTTCTATCATGGGGTTTTGATGTAGATAAGAGCATGTGGTGGGTTAAAAGAAATTCAGGGACAATGGAGTATTATAAAAAGATGAAGGACTTTGGTACTTGGACTAAAGTTGATTTGAGTGACCTAATCAATGTTCCATTTTCAAATCCAACTAATGACAAAAGAAGAACAAATTTTTTCAATTTTCTGAAGCGTCAGGTTGATAGAGGATTTCCACACATGACTACTGCCGATTCCTTCCTGAAGAAAGCCAAAGGAGTCTTGGATCCAAGAACTGGGAAAACAATGGTAAATGTAATGTGGCCTCCCACAAAGAAAGCAACTTACATTCCTGTACCAGGTGCCATTCGCGATGGTACCTTGGATAACATGTGATTCTAGTTATTTGATCCCTTTACTGCCACAACAGTTGTCAAGCTACAAAAGGGAAAAGGTCAATATCGTTTTGTTGACCCTAAGGATCTGTTGAAATTTCATGAGAAGGACATCAAGACACTCAACACGCATCAGATTGTTGCTGACGGTATTTTTGAAACAGCCACCAAAGAATACACGAGCATGGTGGCGTCTATCATAAATAACAAGTTTTAGCAAGGAGGATTGAAGGATGCGGATATTGATTACATGGAGGAAGAGTAAAGACAAAGCTACAAACCAAGGGGGAGATTGTTGGGCCTAGTTTTGTGGTTTGAGTTTGTTTATGCTTAGTTGGGCTTGGGTTTTGGGTGCGTATGTAAACCGAGAACACATTTGTGTTCTCGGTGGGCTTTTGGTGTTTGGGCTGGCCTCTGGTTGTTATCTCTATATATAGTGACATGATGTATAGGGTTAAGGTTGTTCATTCATATTATTATCAAGTATTGTAAGTGCTTAAGCACCCGACGTATTCAATATATACGTGTGTTTTGAAGCAATTCCGTGTTAGTTTACCTGTTATTATTCGTGTTCTTGAATAACCGAAGATTGGTATTCCGCACCAATACTCGTTTGGTTGATATCATATTGTAGTGATCCAGATTCGAGACTTACAATTATTATTATTATTATTATTATTATTATTATTATTATTATTATGTTTTGATAAAGTAAATTTTAATTGTTGATAAATAAATGAAGATTATACATATAATGATTTATATGGAAAAGTCAAGTGGAAATTTTGTTTAAACATTAAATAGTTTGATTCGTTAAGCGATTAGTGACAAAACATTTGTCCTTTTTTTCTTTTATTTACAAAAGTATATATATATATATATATTTGTGTGTGTGTGTGTGTGTAAGGATAATTATATATAAGTAAAGTTAACAAAGCCGAATCCATGAGGGGTTTGAAGGTTCAGTTTATCAAAATAATGCTTATCTAATGTTGTAGATATATAATAATAACTAAATTTGATTAAAAATGAATTTAAAAAAATAAAACTAAAAAACCAAGCCTTAGGGACTCGAACCCACGCCCCATCCGGTTCAGTGTGTTAAATAAATATGCACCTGTCACTAGGGCAGGTGTCTAACCTGTAGAAAAGATGAAAAACCAATAATTATAAACACATCTTTTCATGTTCTTCCCCAAATCACAATTAAACCATAGAATCCAAATCGGGTTTCATGGTTATTGTTCTTTATAATTGATTTGGGGTTAATATTTGTTGGTTGAACACGAACTAAGAGCACCAAATAGTTACCGAATTAGAGGGCGACAAAGCAGAGAACGTCAAGCTAGGGTTTTGGCTCTGGTTAGATCCTGATTCTTGATCTTACAACAATGAATGGAGAAATTAATTTAGGGTATAGGGTCGGTTGGTTACAGGGATGGTGTGGACGAGTTTTATTGAATTAAATATGGTGTATTTATAGCTTTATAAGAGCAAGTTGTCTGCGGTTTGTTACGAAACACATTAGCTGTCAAATCGCTATGGTTTACTACAATTAGACTGACGGTTAACGCGTTTATGGATCAAGGAATGATTTTAGACAATGGTACTCCATGCAAAGCAACTATGTTGTTTACATAAATACGCACTAATCTATCCATTGAGTACGACTCATTTATTGGAATGAAGTGAGCGGATTTGGTTAATCTATCGACGATTACCCAAATAGCATTGTGTTGTCGAGTCATTTTTGGGAGTTTTGTTATGAAATCCATGGTTATTAACACCCACTTCCATACGGGAAGTTCGGGTTGTTGGAGCAATCCTGAAGGCTTTTGGTGTTCAGCCTTGACCTTCAAACAAGTTAAACATTTCGCCACATGCGAAGTGATATCCTTTTTCATTCCATTCCACCAGTAGTTTGGCTTTAGATTTTGATACATTTTGTCACTACCGGGGTGCATCATGTATTTGGACTTATGAGCTTCATTCATAATCTTTTCACGCAAGTCCCCAACGATTGGTACCCAAATCCAGTTTCCCATTCTAAGGATACCATCGTCACCTTTGACTAGCGAGTCAATGGTGCCGTTATGTTTTTCGTCGGAGATTTGGTTTTCATTGATCGCTTGAATTTGATCAGATTTAATTTGTTCGAAAAGATCAACTTGAAGTTCTAGCCTTAACGCTTGGACTCTTTTTGGTTTTTCGTGCTCTTTACGACTCAAGGCGTCAGCCACTGCGTTGGCTTTACCTTCATGATAAACGATCTCACAGTCGTAGTCGTTGAGAGTTTCCGTCCAGCGTCGTTGGCGCATGTTAAGCTCTTTTTGATCGAAAATGTGCTTCAAGCTTTTATGATCAGTGTACACGGTAAATCTTACTCCATAGAGATTGTGCCTCCATATCTTTAGTGCAAAGATTATGGCGCCTAACTCTAGATCGTGAGTTGTATAGTTCTTTTTGTGCACCTTCAGTTGACGAGAGGCATATGCGATTACTTTCTTTCGTTGCATTAGTACACATCCTAAACCAGAATGAGACACATCACTAAAGACAACGAAATCTTCAGTACCTTCTGGCAAAGCTAGTATAGGTGCTTGGGTAAGCTTTTGTTTGAGTATATCGAACGCCTCTTGTTGTTTTACTCCCCATTCATACTTGATGTTTTTACGAGTTACAGAAGTTAGGGGAACAACTATACGGGAGAAATTTTCAATGAACCTTCAATAGTAGCCGGCCAATCCCAAGAAACTCCGAATCTAGGTTGGCGACTTTGGGACCTCCCACTTAGAGATAGCTTCAATCTTAGCGGGGTCCACTTGAATACCATTGACATTGATGATGTGACCAAGAAATTGCACCTCGTGCAACCAGAACTCGCATTTCGAGAACTTGGCGTACAACTTCTCGTTCTAAGACTTTCAAGTAATGTTCGAAGGTGGACTTCATGATCATCCCTAGACTTAGAATAAATAAGTATGTCGTCGATGAAGACGATAAAAAATTTATCCAAGTAAGGCTTACAGATTCGATTCATCATGTCCATGAATGCGGCTGGTGCATTAGTAAGTCCGAACGACATAACGGTGAACTCATAATGGCCATACCTTGTTTGAAAGGCGGTTTTCGGGATATCTTCAGATTGAAATTTGAGTTGGTGATAACCGGAACGAAGATCGATTTTAGAAAAATAACTTGCGCCTTGAATTTGGTAAAAAATATCATCTATTCGAGGGAGTGGATAACGATTCTTGATTGTGACTTTTTTTAAGGCACGATAGTCGATGCACATGCGCATTGATCCATCTTTCTTCTTGACGAAAAGAATTGGCGCTCCCCATGGTGATGAACTCGGTCGTATGAAGCCTTTCTCAAGAAGTTCGTCGAGTTGTTTCTTTAGTTCTTTCATCTCGGTTGGTGCTAGGCGATATGGTGCTTTGGAGATCGGAGCAGTACCGGGAATGAGATCGATTCTAAACTCTACTTCGCGATCGGGAGGAATTCCAGGAAGTTCGTCTGGAAAGACATCGACATAATCGGAAACAACAGGAACGCGTTTGATTTCTTTGGGTTTAGATTCTTTGGTGACGTACGCCATGAATGCCAAGAATCCTTGATTTAAACATTTGTTAGCCCTTATCATGGAAATTAGACTAACTTGGCCAGCATCTTTATCTCCTTCTATTCGAATGGTTCGTTTATCGGGGGCTCAAAGTTCAACGGTTTTGCTATTGCAAAGGATACGAGCATGGTTGTCGGATAACCAGTCCATACCCAATACAATATCAAAACCCACAAGAGTCATAGGTAATAATTTGATAGGCAAAACGTAACCGGCTAATAAGATTTTTCCGTTTTCTAGAGTTTCGGAGATTTTAACAATTTCGCCACTAGCGGTCTCGACGCTTTGAGTTTTACTAAGTTTGACTAAAGGTTCGTTTAATAGACTACAAAAGTTATAATCTATAAAACTTAAGTTGGCACCCGAATCAAACAAGACTCTAGCATAAGTGTTGTTAACTAAGAACGTACCGGTAATGGTTTCTGGCATGTCGACCGCTTTCTTTGTGTCTAGGACGAAGACTCTTGCGTTGCCCTTCTTTGGCTCATTCTTTTGACCGCTACCACCCGCACCACCAGTCGCGGGTTTGTTGTTAGGGCATTTAAAGCTCAGATGCCCTAGCTCCTTACAGTTATAGCAAGTCATCTTCTTCTTCCAACAATCAGCCGTAACATGGCCGGGTTTATTACACAATTCACAGACTTTGATGGTGGAAGATGGAGCGTAGTTGCATCGACCTTTATGATATCTTTTACATGTTTTGCATGGCGTAGAATTTGAGTTGAATCTAGTTTGTTGATTTACGCCTTTGCCCTTAAATCGTGTGTTGTTACGACTTTCTTATCTTCCTCCTTGTTGCGGATCATTCCGCCCATCAGATAAACAAGCCAATTCCATCGCGGAATCGGCGGTTTTTGACAAGTGAGACCTCACCATGTCACGAATCTCTCGTGGTAGTCCCCAAATATAACGTGTCACTTTGTGGGATTCAGGGGTAACCAGCTGGGGAACCAATCGACAGTATTCGTGAAATTTTGTGTTGTACTCACGAAGGTTTGTCCCAACGACCTTGTGATTTAAGAATTTGGTTTGGATTTGATCGGTCTCGTGCATTGGACAAAACTTTGACATCAATAACTCCTTAAACTCGTTCCAAGTTAGATTGTACATCATCTCCCTTCCTTTACTCATGATCATTGTATTCCACCACTCGAGCGCTTCCCCTTTGAACATGAGGGCGAAATATTGAATCTTCTCCTCGTCGTAACACTTGCTTGTTATTACGATCGTCTCCATCTCTTCAAGACACCTTACGGTTGTGATGGCTCCCTTGTCTCCATGGAATTCTTTCGGTCCATAGTATTTGAAATCTTTGAACGAACACCCACCAATCTTGAGTTTCTTAAATTCTTGTCTAACACCTCCATCGGCATTCGACTCATGAACACTTTCTTCGTTATGAGACGGTTTTGGACGGGATTTAACAGTTTTTGAGAAGGATTAACGGATCGGGAATGTTCGGATTGCCTAGATTGTGATCTAGCTTCGGATGCTTCCCTAAATGCATCCTTTATCATCTTTTGGATTTGATTTAAATATTTATTAGGGATTGGTTCTTCTTTTACATTTTCGGGGTCTTTCCCCTTTTCTTTTCGTTTGTCGGCTTTCTTTCGAGAAGCCTCACGGTTATCACTTTGTCGAGACATTTTATCTTTTTCTTTTTAATCCTTTAAATCTGAAAACAATTTCATTTCTTAATTACAAGTTTTTTTCATTAAACATACACACACACATACACACACGCACACACACACACACACATATATATATATCAGAAAATGATATATATTATTTTACACATACTTATATATCGTTTATGCTATATATAAACTCCTATCCTTATTATATCATATGTTACACATAACATACAGACTATCTTAACACATTA
>NW_027501647.1:0-61919 GCF_021521415.1 Bidens hawaiensis | reverse complement strand
GAGGAAGAAATGCCACTTGGGAAATTGATTTTGGAGAGGACGATGACTCATAAGAGATTAAGGTCGAAAAATCTCAAGTTGCTGAAGAGTATGTCGATGTGGAAAAAGAAGTGAAAGCTTAAGGAACGGATTTACCAAGTCAGCATGCACTAATGCAAATCAAAGTAAAGTACTGTGTTTGTTTGTGAAAAGTGTAAATTGTCATGTGAGGAGGGTGTAGAGAAGGATGTTGAATATAAAGTTCTAAAATCACACTATGATTCACTTTTGAATGAGCTTAAAGTAGTGAAAGTAGCTTATGATAAGCTTCAAAAATATGAAAAGAATTTATGGGATAAAATTGGTCAAGATGAGAAAACTATCTACATGTTAAAGCATAGGACTCTATAGAATAGTAACCAAGTTTCAACTTTGTTTCAATTAGGTCACACATACTTTTTATTGTTCTAATTAGGTCATTTTACCTTCAAATAATGTTCTAATCCTAGGTTTTTTTACCTATTGAAGAGGTAAAATGATGACATGTCATTTTTGTTTCCTTTTTCTTTTTATTCTTTTATGTAAAATGCTTATAACAATTTTAGTCCTTATGTACACCTTTTTAAAAAATCAAACAAACAAACGTTTAAAGTTCCATTTTTTTACTTTTACCAGTGCATCTTTCTCTCTATACCAAAGCCAAACCCCAGATCTGCTTCTCCAACAACCAAAACGTCTCCTCTGAGCTCCGACAACCCGTATCAGTCTGGTTTGGATCCATTCACAGTCGCAATCGTCTTAGCCCCACCGCGCTTATACTCTCTGTATGTATAACTAGTTTTGTACTCTACTGTACCAAGAACAACACCGTGCGTCGACGACCATCATCGTAAGCTAGTCTTGAATCATGGAATTGGTCCAGATCCCACCGGGGAGAAAGTTGAATAAACTTTATATTGTTCCATGACTGGTTCTCTCATGTATCTTACTGCTGCACGGTCGGACATCGTGTATGCTACATGTTTATTTGCCCAATATCAGTCCAACCCAAAGGTCTCGCACTTGATGATTGTCAAAAGGATTTAAAATTATCTTAATGGATGTCAACGGGTGGTCTTTAGTATCAAGTAATGACGAGTTCATGCTAAGAGCATTTTCGGATTCAGATTATAGAAGTTGCAAGCTGAATGCTAAATCTACAACTGTTGGCAGTAGGTTAGTCATGTGTCAATCCAAGAAGCATATAACTCTGTAGCTGTCAACATATGAGGCTGAATATGTAGCTGCTTCTAGCTGTTACTCTCAAGTCCTATGGAACCAATAGCAAATGTGCGAATATAGATTGAATTTTCTGACTGCACCTATTTTGTTGATAATAACGCTACCATATCAATAACTAAAAATCTAGTAAATCACTCGAAAGGTAAACATATTGATATACGGTATCATTTCATCCTTGATTGCTACGAGAAAAAGTTGATCACCGTTGAGAAAATTCACACCGATGAACAAAAGTAGAATTTTTTTACTAAAGCTTTTGATAAAAACATGTTTCAATATTTGTTAAAGCTTAATTGTATTAAGAAATTGGGCGATGGGAAAGATTATGGATTCTGATCTCGCGTAAGACAACATCATAATCACATTGATCATCTATGTACTCAAAATGAGTTTTTAAAGCATAAAGGGAAGATGATATTACTCTAATCATCTGTGTCCAAAATCTAGTAAACCGTAAGCAAAAAAGGTTGTGTGCTTAATTATATCAGTGTGTTGGCAGTCCTTAGAGAAACAAGTAAGAAAAAGTATGTGATATAAACTTATATACTGCCAAATATTAGTGTATTAACATGATTGAAAGGGGTGTTAATCTTTAGAAAATTTAAAGAGTCAAGTATTGCACAAAAGTCAAAAGACAAGAAAAACAGCCAAAAAGAAAAAGAAAATGACTGCAAAATAAAGATCTGTCATTTTAATAAAAGACATTCTGCTTTATTTTCTTGGTTAGTCTTTGTTTGAAAACCTTGGACTCTCTCCCACGTGATAGGAATATCCGATATGATGGTTAAGGTTTTTGAACCCGCTGATTTATTTTCTTGGTTAGTCTTTTCATTTGAAAATATTGGACTTTCTCAACGTGATTGGGATATCCAAATTGATTGTTAAGATTTTTAAACCCTCTCCAATATTTTTCAATTACTTAAAGTGCAGACAAAATAAGAAATATATGCAAAAATCAAAAAGTGTCAAAGTGTCAGTTTTTGTGATCAGACTAGTCAGGTTTAAGTCAAGTTGGGCTGACATTGTGAAAATCAAACTACGTCTGAATCATGATTAGAGGGTGATAGTTCCTAATATTGTGGGAACCACATAAATATTATGTTCCCTAAATGAACTTTAATAAGTATCACAAAAATTTCAGAAAAATTTCTTATGAGGTTTAAGTGGACAACAATACCAATGACTGACTTAACACTAGTCATAATAAAGCCAAAAAATAAAACTGTGATGGAAGGGAAATTTAGTCAATATGATTCTTTGCTCAAACTCACAAAAAGCTAGATGTGTTTTTCAAATTGTAAATAAGATTGAAAGTTCTTAGTTCTTTACATTTCAGTCTTTAAAAGTTCAGTCTTTACTATTTTTAGTTAAACCAAAAGAATTTTACATTTCTGATATATTTTCGACTCTCGATCTTGGGATACTATCCGTTGGTAAAATTTGTTGGAGATAATGGACTAAGTTTGTGTTTCTGAATCTTAAATGCTTTATGAAAGCTAAAACGTCATTTGTTTATACAGGGTCATTAATTTGGACTTGTTAAAACAATATCTTTTCAGGAAAATGGTTAAAAGATAAGTTAATTTGGTTTAACCAAGGTCATTAACTTGGAATTGGTCAAACACATGGGTGTGAATATTCGGTTTTGGAAAATACTGAAACATGGATATATGCAGCGCATAAGTTTTAACTTATACACCGTATATGTTGATTTTAAACATATACGGCACCTACGTCTTTCATAGTTACATGCTACATAATCCAATGCACATACAACGTATATGTAGTGTTATATATATACCTTACACGTTGTATCTGGTGTTATAGCACAAACCATATACACTTATACTCTCTAGGTTCTCTCGACTATTTGTGCATATTATTTATCTGTCTAAATCAAGTTCTCTTGATGATTCATACATCCCTAATCATATAAAGGTATTACTTGATCTAATATGTATATGTGTGTGAAAATATTTTGATGGAATGGATGGGTCATCATTTATGGGTGTACCTCAAAGGGGTTTGATGTATATTCATTTAATAATCATTTTTTAACCATTTCAAAACTTAAATCATTTTTATTAATTATGATTCTATGGTCTTATTTTCATTGATTGTTCAAACCGGAACTCTAAATGTTTTAATAACGGGTCTTAAGCTGTTGAAAGTCAAAATTGATGATCTAAAAGAGTTAATCGATGGGTTTAGGATGGTAATCGGTAAAATTTTCATGTCAAACAAGTGGTTGTGGTTAGATTGTTTTTTGAAAGAGTGATCTTCAACGTATAAGATTATACGCTGCGTAACCCAGAGATTACTTATACACTGTACTATTGTCTTATAAGGTGATAATTCATGTTGATTATAAGCCGCGTAACTCAAGACAGATTATATGGTGGGGTATACACTAGGTTAATAACATATAATTATATATGTTGGTGTATCGGAAATGGGTTTTAACAATGTTATAAGCTGAGCTCAAGGCAGAACGTGAAGAAAGAACTAAAAGAGCTTCATGGTCAAAATTCCAATACAAGCAATGTTCCAGACCCGTCAAGACATCACAAAAGAAGTCAAAGGCCAAAATCGTTTGAAGAAGTTCGAAGGGAATATCGTAAAAGGGTCTTCGGACTTGATGATTGAAGATATTGAATATTTTAAGAAGACCAAGCCTAAGCAAAATCCAAGGGGGATTTTGTTAGTGCTAAATGTTTATTGGTTAGGTCTTGTATGTATTTGATAGTAGTTGGAATAGATTTTGTAATGTTTGGACGTATAAGAGTTATACACCATGTAAATTACACCACACATAACTTATCTATTGCTTGCCTATAAACAGGTTTTTTTGCCTTATACGTTCATAACAAGTGGTCTAGAAAGTACTTGCATTGTAAGCTATCCTGTTCACATTGTAATTTGCTGTTATCAAGTAATATTAGTTGATTAAAGAGATTTCTTTGTGTTTTTCACCTTATTACGGATTTTGCACTTACAATTGGAGAGTAGATATGATCTTATGCGTTCTTACACATCTATCTTACGGTCCTACACGCAAAGTACAATTGGTATCATAGCTTTGTTGTCGGCATCTCTTGGAACCACAGTTTTATCTCTTTTCTACCTATTTTTCATTATTGCTGAAGATTATTTGTTCAAACCTTACTAAAAGTTCACAAAATCTCATATTCTTAGTTTGGATCAGTTTCCCAAAGTTTCATAAATTTACACCTTCATTGTCACATCCAAAATCTCAAAAAATGTCCATTGCTATCTTATGCGTCATGTATTTTTTCACCGCATTAGTTTGCCCAGTGTATAAGTCTATAAGTTTCTCCGTATAAGTCCCATGCACCGTGTAAGTTCTTTATACGCTGTATAACTCCTTATTTTGTAATCTCTTATATATTGTATAACCCTTATACGTCGTATATCTTATACGCTACATACGTATACACTAGTGTATAATTTTGTTACATTATGGAAAAACGTGGGAGAACAAGTGGAGGAAGCTGGGTGTAGAACAAGATAAAGAGAATGCTAAGCTTGGGCATAACGTGAAGATATAACAAAAGAGGTTTGTGGTAAAAGCATCAAGTCAAGAAAAGCGTAAGACATGTTCAAAAGCCGAAAGAGAAGACAAATGTCAAATAATTTAAAAAAGTTCATAAGTTATATCGTAAAAGGGTTTTTGTTCTTGATGATTGATTGATATTTGGATGATTTTGAAGACCAAAACTAAGCAACATCAAAGGGGAGTCTGTTAGTGCATAAAGCCTATTGCTTAGGTCTTGTAGGTCTTGATAACGGTGTTTTGATTGTTTGTAATGTTTTGAACGTTTAGGGTTATATGCCGTATAACTTATACGGTGAATAACATATTCGCCGTATATGATACACGACGTATAAGTATCAAGTTCACCTATAAATAGATGGATTGACATATCCGTTCATACCTTTGGTTCCAGAACGTGCATGTATTGATATTTGTCATATTCCTAATTTGTACTTTACTACTATTGATGAATAAAATGAAGAAGATAAAGCAAATTTATTGTGTTTTCACCTTGTTATGGATTCTGAAATTAACATTGAAGAGTAAATATCACCATACATGTTCACACGCTTCTATCCTACGTACCTACACGTAACCTGCAGGTGAACTATTAAAAGAAGCTTGCGTTTCCTTGCACCATGTTACATACCGAAGTAGGTCACAAATTCTACTTTGTGGGTTACTCCAAAAACAAGACAACATGTCGTGTCTACATATAACATCCCGAAACTTTCGGGTTAAGATTATCAACTTCAAAAGTTAAAGGACCAAATATGAAAAATATGATTTTTCAGATGCATCGCTCTATGAGATGAGCCAAAAGGAGGCCCTTCGCGATAATGTGATGGAACCTCACAAAAACCGATAATGGGGTATGTCGCGCTACGCAACGGCCACACTTTTTTAGGTCATCTCAATACATGATGACTGGGTTAAGTAATCCGATACACATGTCAAACCACGTGTTAACACGTGCCACAACATAACAGGCCATGTGTCTCCATGCTGCAGCTCCTTCGTCATCTCGCTACGTGATGGAGTGATAAGCAGCTCATCGTGATATGCGATGAAACTCAAAATTTCACGTATTTAAGGGGATACCGAGCTCGACATAACAAAATCCCATACACACATCAATTACTTACAGAACATCATAATTCATGCCATGAGCCAGTTCCCGTAGTTGAAGTTCCGACAGTGTAATCGTTAGCACGCAAGGTGAAGTAGATATGTTTTCTAGTCAACCTTAGGCTTTTAGATCCACGTACCCGTATAAGGTAGGGGTTATGCTCAAGTGTTTAATTATTATGGCTTAGACCCCAAGTCGAGGGTATAGCCTAAACCTTGATTAATTTAAGTGTAAATATAACTTTTTATATGCAAAGGCTATAGTCAGTTTTATGCTTCTTTATAATTAAGAAACACAAATATTTACATACAAATGGTATTGTTAAATTGATAATTCTTCTTGAAGAAAAAACCTGGTATAGTCGTTTTTTCGTGAAGAAGAAACGTTGCACATAATCAGTAAATGCACAGAGGGACTAAAGGTCCAAATGTTTTATGTAAACAAATGACTTATGAAGGTTAAATCTATGCAAAACAAACTAAAGGTCTAACACTAGATCTTTATCTTGTTATTTACAAAAGTTATTCTCGTACTATAGGTCTGAGATAACGCTCAAGTATAAATAAATGAATTGCACTGATTATAAGGTGAATACATTTAAAATATTTACAAATAAATGAGTCATTATACAAAAGTTTGCATGATATTATAAATCCCTAAAACTGTAATATAGGCTGGCATTCAGGCTTGTTATATGTGTATATGGATCCTTACATATGTCGGCAGAGAATAGGCATACCCCCACCACACTTAAGTACATGTCTCTGTCTCCTGTCTATAGGGTTGTAAGGGATAGACTGTTGATATAATTGGAGTCGGTTTATAGGGCCGTTAATTATTTCGAGTATGAACTAAAGGTTTACATAAAATGTTTTAAACGTAAGTGTGTTTACCAGCATGTGTTGTTGACATATTTTAAAACTGTTTTATAGGTAATGAGGATAAAGAATAGAAGATGGTGGTATAGCCAATAGACGATCTTATGGCTCATATGATATTTTAATATGTAAAAAGATGTAAATTATTGTTTTCAAATTTTAACACTTTTGTACCAACTATCGGGTATTTATTTCCCGAGTTTTGAATATAATATTATTGGAATCAAGACTTCCGCTTTGCAACCAATGATTTGAATTATTTCAAAACAGGTACCAATGTTGGTCAAATGCCTAGGCTCATGGAGTCAGGTGTGGCACTACAATAAGAAGGCTAGAGGTACTGTGGAATCTTATTATGTTGATTGGCAGGAACAGAATATGACCGAACCTCGCACCAGAGTATTTGATTATGAAAATTTGTTCAATTAATTCAAAGTGTTTTCATATACAACAGTTGGTGCTAGTTCAAGCTATGATGTGCGAAAATATATATATGAATAAAACACAAGTCGCAACTAAGCTTTAAAAACCAAACAATCTATCCTAGTTCACACAAACGGCAAGTGTACCGGTCGCGTATAGCACAGATGAGGAAAGTCCGGATATCGAACTCGAAGACACGTGAAAACGTTTATAATCACTAAACTCTAACCAAGACTCACCAAAATATTTAATTGATTTTTTTTAGATTTAATTTAACTACTTAACTTAACTAATGAAAACTTTTGACAAAACTTCGGAAACTTTGACTGCAGTGATAAAAACGTCTACCTAGGTAAGAATCATATTGAAGGAGATGACAAGACAATGGATTGAAAACTCTCACGACACCGGTTCTAAAGGATGACACAACTAAGGTTCGCTCAAGAAGATCAGATCACCTCTCGGTCTCACTAACAAACTCTAACTTATTTTAGTTGATTTTAAGAACAAACCAGGAAAACAAATTATTAACGTGTTCTAATATCGACTCACCTCTCGGTCTCACCGACACACTAGCCTAATGGAAACGAACACTACGCAACCAAGGATAGAGGAACAATTCAACTTAACTTAAACTAGACCAACTAATCGCTCAAACACCCAAACCCGACAAGAACAAAACCCGCTCTCGCGCGATCTTAATTCTAACAAGTAAAAGTAATGAGACGAGTTTACTTCTTATCACCTCTCGGTCTCTAAGAAGGTGTTTCACAACTGATTTTATTTAATTAATTTACCCACTTATCCCTACGGTTGTACACCCCGCAATTAAACCCTAAACACAAAGTAAAGAGCCTTAAACATGCAACAACTAATCAAAACCGATTCAATTAATTAAAGCACGAGGTTATTCGGTATAATCAAACAAAACACATCCACCAGACACAATCTAATTTACTATTAAATCAAACTTTACATTAACAATTTAAGCCATGATCATTAACAATCCATATTACTAGTCAAAACCTAACAATATTCATCAAACGTAGGTAGAACAAACAAGATTAGCTACTCATTAAGTTTGGACAGCCATTAACATTCAAGTAAATCATCATAAACATCATCATAAACATAATCAAACTCATTCAAGATCCAAGAATAACTAAATCAAAGTCAAACAATCAATTACTTGCAAAACAATCCAAAGAAAAAGATCAATTCAACTAGTTAGGGTTCTTGAACAAAAATCAAAGTTTATAGATGATTACTTAAGGTTATATGACTGAGTTTATGGATGTATTTGATGCCTAGCAGCTGCACAAGAGCCTCCTTGATGTTCTTCTTCCTCTCCAGCCGTCACAGCCACCACAGCCGCCGACTTCTTTTTTTCTTTCCTTTTTCCTGCTGCCGATCGGAACTCTTGAATAGGAGTTAGGGTTTTTTTATTTTCGGTTTCTTGGCTGGAATATGGCTGAGAATTAAATTAATTAACTTAATATAATATCATGCAAGGCTTCTAACTTGTGGGCTTGGGTTGGGCCTTGAGTTGTAGCTTTAAAACTTGACCAACAAGGCCTCTAGAATCTTCCAAATTAACTCTTTTTTCACCATCTTTCATAAACCTACAATTAACATTTAAACTTTGTAAATTATTGCACTTAACCCCCAATACTTTCATAAAATAAACAATTAAGCACAAAAACCATGATAAAATCATAAGGAAAGTAAGTGTGTTTTACTATACATCAAGCTACATTCAAGTTGATAACTTTGGTGTTAATCACGTTCCAACTACTTCACAAATTCACTACGTGCCAATTCCTCCAATGCCTCCACCATTGACTACATTATTTCCTACTCCACAGGTGGCATCTGCCTCTAACAATCAAGTAGATGGTCTAGTTGAAGACTTTTCCAATGAAGATAAAGATTCAAAATTCTCCTGTCCATATGCTGAACATGATACTTTTGCAGCTATACAATTAGAAAATGGCATTGTGGAGATTCTGGTTCGTCCATAGTCTCCCTTAACAGAAACTAATCTATCTAATGAACCTCTTCTTGTTCCAGTTGGTCCTTCCATATCAATTCATTTGCCATTCAATATTAATGACAATTGGGATGGTCTAATTGCTTCAGAACACTTGCTGGATTCAACAGATAATGACCAAGTTGAGGTTGTCAAGGATGAAACTCATGTTAATGATAAATATCTATAACCAGTCGAATTACTAACCTCATTTTGTTTAGTCATGCAAGCAGAAGTGGTTGAATCACTGATCTTTGCCATGCAAGCGAAAGTAGTTGGAAGCTTTTCACTTGAATCATCAGACTCAGACTCAGTATCAGCATCAGAAGAAATTTGACTTCCACTTACATCTTGAAAGTACTCAGGAAATCCAAACATTGCAAGATTTTCTTGATTGTTACCACATAATAACCTTTGTGACCAGTCATCTCCATCTACGTTGGATAACATTGCTTGAGATCCAGAAGACGAAGGTTTACCTCCAGAAGACTTTCCAGCATCACTACCACTCTTTCCCGATGAGTTTTGATATTGTTTTCTGGGACCGATATACTCCTTTTTAGGCTTATCACATTCTTTGGCAAAATGACCAAACTCTTGACAATTGTAACACTTGACCTTTAATTTGTCAAACCTCAATTTCTTGTTCAACGAAGGAAGATCTTTACCCGTTCTTGAACTTTTTCACTTTCCTGACTATCATAGCCATGTTCCACTTTAAATCCATCAGTTCCAAATCATCAGGATCAATCTGATCGTAATCTTCATCGGTTAAATCACTTGTGGCAATTTTACTACTAACCAAATTCTCATATGAAGTCATGAAAGCAGATAAGAAGGCAAAATTGTGTTCAGCCTCTCTCATGTTTACATTTGGTTGTGATGATAATTGATTTGATGATGAAGAACTCCCAGATCCTCCAGAAGACCCAGTATTTCCAGTTGTGTAGAAACATGCACGTGGATCACTATAGATAGTTGTTGCATTTTCACTTGCAGTTTGTGTAAGAAAAGCAGTGATAGGTGAAATGGTTGAACTAAATGGCATGCTTCAACCATAAAATGCTGGATCTTGATTATCTTTCAAAGACTTTTGACATTTAAGATCATATTCTCGAGCCTCGATCTTTTGCAAGAACTCAGATGCAGTCAAGTCCTCATTACTAAAATAATTATTCTCCTTCAACACCATAAGGAAAGTTGAATAAGAACTTGGCAAAGAACTTTTAATAGTATCAATCTTGTCAAATTAAGATATCTCTAATTTCATCTTGACCATTTCGGCTATCAAATGATTAAATCGTGTTGTCATATCTTCAACTGTTTCACCCTTTAGTATGTTAAAGTTTCTATATTGAAACTTGAGTATAACCTTTTTGCTTTCAGCGGTGTTTCCCATACTTCTCATACGAATATGTTGAAATGAAGACGCACAAATCTTAATACTTCCTACTTGGTGAAAGATGTTTTCAGGTAAAGCCATAGTAAGAGTAGAATAAGCTTTTGTCTCAATTCTAATGTTTTCTTCTCTTCAAACGAGTATTGAGAAATAGCTTTAGGTGTAAAACCGATAGTCTCATCTCCAATCATTGGAACAGTGTAAACCTCATCCAAACAGTATGAACAATCAGGGTGAACTGACCCAAGATGAGCACGAAAACAAGGTTCCCATTTAGCAAAATCGCTAAATTTCATCAAACGTGGACATTTCGAATATGACCCAATCTCGGTGTCCAGTTGTAACATTTGTTGCATCAACATGTTTTGAGAAGCTAATGCATACATACCAGCCATTTTTAACAAATTCTGAAAATTGTAAGGGTTGATTTTGAAAATAAGATTAACGAACTGTGAACAGTTGTAGCGAACTGTGAACAGTGATCAACGAATTAAACCTTAACGAAGTTAAGATTTATCAGGTAACAAATCAGGATTGAAGTTAACGAATTAAACAACGAATCAGATGGTCAAAAAATAAGTCAAACTAACGAATTTGGCTAAACGAATTACTAAGTATGAGCTTAGCGAATTAGAAAGTTTTCTGTAACGAATCACTAAGAGAGACTTAGCAAATAAGATGACGAACCATCTACAGTTGATAGCGAATCAATTTATAGCGAATCAGGTTGTTACAACTGTTTGTAACAAACTCTAACAATAAATGCCACGTGGCAAAGGTTGTTAAAACATAGTTTCCGAGGTATGACACATATCACACGAATCAGTTGACACGAATCAGAGAGAATAACGAATTGGTTAACGAATCAACCAAAACTCATAGCGAATTAGCTAAATACGTTAACGAAATAGCCAAAAGATGATAACGAATTAGGTTGAAGTTATAACAAATCAGTCTGAAAGAATAACAAACTACTTGAATCTTCAAATCTTCAAACCTTCAAACATAATTTTCCAGAAATCTGGAAACTTATGAACACCAAACCCAGAAGTTCAATTTGTAATACACACTCAGTACTCAACCAAATCACACAAATTAGTTACCAAAATACTCGCAATCCAATTCACCAATAACCATATCCAAACTAACCACAAACCGATCCCCTGTTCTCGGTCAATTCCAAATCCAAACTAAAACAATCCAAACACAATCCAAACCTCAATTCCGGTCAACCACTTCTCACAATAACCTTACCAAACCCAAATCAAATCCAATCCTTCCATAATCAAGCCAGATCAACCTTAATTCGATTCAAAATCAAACTGAACATAAAATTAACACAAAATAACAATTAAACGTCTATAAAACGAATTAACTATCAAATTCAAGAGCAAAAGAGCACCAAAAGCTCTGATACCACTTGTTTGCTCTCAGTTAACCCTTACTAACACAGATCTCAGATCTGAGTTGTTTATAAATTAACCTAAATATGGATGTAGTTCATCATTGCCATTGATCTATAGTTAATACGTTATATATCTATATTAATGGTTGTATTTATGTAATTAATATCAGTATGAAGATTGAGAGTGAATCGAGCAGAGGTTCGTTAATTAAATCTCAAAACTTAAATTAAACAGTGACATAGGTCACTATATATAGAAGATAGACCTAGTTCGTTAACATCCCCTAACAAACTAGGGTCTACTTCGTTGCATACACCAAATGAAATAATCTTAACGAATCACCCCCTGATTCGTTAAACATCCTTAACGAATCAGGAGGGAAATAACTTAGATCTAGTTCGCTAAACATCCTTAGCGAACTAGACTATTACATTAACGAACTACAAGATAACATAATTGTTTATTACATAAATCAAAACGACAAATACGTTAATGATAAATACAAAGACTCGAGACGCAAAACCATGCACTAGCACTTTCTTGTATGGGGAAATTAAAGAAATATATGTTAAGCAACCGCCTTGTTTTGAATAGCCAGATTATCCTGATCATGTCTACAGACTAGAGAAAGCCCTCAAGTCTCCATCAAGCACCCCATGCTTGGTATGCTACTCTTACAGAACATCTTTTGAAAAATGGTTATACGAGAGAGGTTGTCGATCAAACATTATTTTTTAGAAAGGTGAAGGATGTTCAATTATAGTCCAAGTGTTAACGACATTATTTTCGGATCAACAAGTGATTCTTTGTGAAAGGAATTTGAAGATGAGATGAAGAAAAGATTTGAGATGGTTTTAATCGGAGAAATGAGCTTTTTTCTTGGTCTACAGGTGGAATAGAAACCAACAAATAATCTAATATAAAAAGAGAAATACACCGGTGAGATTTTCAAGAAATTTGGGTTTAATGACTCCAAGACATTTGCTACACCAATGACTTGACGTCCAGTTCGTGCTCTAGATCCACTAGGGAACCTGGTTGATCAACAACTTTTCATGTCTATAATCGGCTCTCTGATGTATCTCACTGCTAGCAGGCCAGGCATCATGTTAGTGTGCTCGGTATCAATCAGATCCCAAGGAGTCTCACATGATTGTTAAGTATATATTCTGTTATCTCAAAAGGAAACCTCGTCTAGTGATTTGGTATCCAAAAGACTCTCCTTGGACATTGCATGCTTATACTGATAGTGATTATGGATGTTTTAACCTAGCCTGAAAGTCGACTATAAAAAGATGTCAATTTCTTGGTGACCGCTTGATATCCTGGAAATGCATGAAGAAAGTAACAGTGTCAACATCCACAACAGAAGTAGAATACATCATCACGTCTAGCTGCTGCCACTAAAGTGATATAGATCCAGTATCAGTTGTTGTAGTATGGTTTAAAGTTCATTAAAAGTGCTATACGTTGTGATAGTGATGTTGTTTGCATAGTAAAAAACTCGGTCCAACACTCTAAAACAAAGCATATAGATATTAGGATGCATTTCATTCGTGAGTGTTTTGACCGTAATATCATCAAGAATGAAAACATTTACTCCGATAGAAACTTTGTTGACCTCTTCACTAAAGCTTTAGATCATGTCAGATTTGACTTTTTAGTTGGACCGCTTTGCATGATTGGTTTTTAAAATCCCACCAAAAATATATTTTTGGTATATAAATTTGTAAAGAAAATTCAATTTATTAACCAATTTAGAGAGAGAAAAGAGAACACTTGTTCACCAAACAAATTTTATGTTTATCTTTTAAAAGAAAATTAGAAAATGTGTCAAAAATAAGTTCTCGTGTTAAGAAGGAGTTAATCTCTTTGGAGGGAATAATTTCCTAAAAGGTTGTTAAAATGAGTTTCTTGCTTATATAGGACATGATAGTATATCGGTTGGACTTAACTACACATGAATGAAAGTACACATAAAAAGTTAGTACCGATCTTTAAAGCGTGTTGACTCATATCTCAATTTAAAAGTCAATCTATGAATATTATAATAATCCTCACCATTCACCTCGTGATGTAACATGGTTGATGTCTCTGTGGGTTGAAGTAGATTCAAAGACAACAGAAACTTAAAGCTACAATTTTAAATCCCTTCATACCTGATTTGGTGTATTTTTATTATTTAGACTTATTTCATGTTTGGACACAAAAAAAGAAGGAAAAAAAGGAAAGAGTAAAAGAAAAAGAAAACGAAAAATCCAAAGAGGCAAGCAAAAAGAGTCAAAAAGAGCGACTGCTGAAAAAGATTAAAGTCAACAAAAAATGAGTGAGCGGGGACTCAGTTAGAAAAATATATAATTATCTTTTATTTTTAGGTTTTGAATAAAATATGAAACTTTAAAGGTTAATCAAGTATAAATGGTTTAAGTCAAGTTGGGGTTACTTGAAATCTTAAAACTGTTTTGAGGCGGAGATGACGTACCCTAAGAATTATCTAACATGAGACTCGCTATGTTCTAGGTCATATACACCTTAAAATCACAGTTGTAACAATCGCAATTTATGGATCCGAAACCTAACCCATTTAAAAGAATACATATATAAATATATTATATTTATTATTATTGTTATTATTATTATTATTATTATTATTATTATTATTATTATTCGATCGCGTTATTAAATGAGAATGATGAGATAGTATTACCTTATTTATCACTCGTTTCACTTCTCGACACTCGATGTCGGCATCGTTGATTTTATAAAATCATTTAACTATCAACAATGTGCATAATCCACCCCTTAACTATGTTATGTCCTAACTTGGCTAACTAATCAAACTTCAGGGACAACAACAAAAACAAACATACCCAGTAAATCCCACCAATAGCAAAAGCTATTAGTAGGGTCTAGGGAATGTGTGATGTAGGCAAACATTTCCTCTATCCATGAGGATAGAGAGGCTGCTCCCAAAGAGACCCCCGGCTCCAAAGCATGCAACATACAAATGCACATGTACAAATAACAAAGCTTATAGTGATAGAGTGGCTTAGTCAAATACCAGCACATATGAAATCATATAATCTAAATAGACATACCAACAAAAGAACAAGCACAAACAAAATCTCCTAAAATGTAGAAGAGTCTACGTCCATACGCTAAAGCTAAGTTTCAAAAGTGGCATTCCCTAGGACTCCTTAACCTTAATCCTACGTCTCCATGAAGTCTTGTCAGGGACGACATTACAAATTAATCAAAACTTCTTTTCCCTCTCCCTCCCTCTTTCCGTCACCCCCCCTTTCTCATTTTGAATCCACAACTAGCGATGTAATTCACGGAATTGGACTACTTACTCGTCCTTTATTCTTCACGAAATAACTCTGTATGGTAAATAAAGATTAATTAACAGCTAAACCTAACGAACTCGTCAATTCCATTTTTAACTCAAAACACGGTCAAAATCAACCCTAAAACCCTACAAATACATGATCTTATTTCAATTAATTTGTACAACACCATACTTACACCATCATGAAGCAAATCCCCTTATCATTTTATGCCCAGAAGAAGTTTTAACCCACCTTGAAGTCTTGTTCTTGCCTTGAACCCTAGGTCGTCGCTCTCCAACAAATATAACATAGACCATGTAATTGGTTTGTGTTTCTTGATCGGATTTAAAGCCTTAAAAGAAGCCCCATGTAAATTTTGATTGACAAAGGGCAATCAAGGTCCAATTCAGGTGTTGTTTAATCAAGGGTTTATAAGGAATTGGGTTTGGTTGGAGATGTGTTTATAAATTTTGTTTTTCATCAAGTAAACTGGTTAGACACTAGCCTAAGTGGGCAGTGCATCTTTCATTACGACCTTGTGCCTTGTGTGACGGGAGTTCGAACCACTTTGGGGCCGGTTTTGCTTTTTTTTTTATTCCGTTTTATAATTATTTATTAATACTATTTAAACTACATATATAATAAAACCTAGTATTATTTTGGTTGTTTAACCGACCAAACACCGTTAAAACTCTCAAATGTTTTTGTTTATCTCTCTCTCTCTTTATATATATATGTATATATATATATATATATATATATATATATTTTAAATCTATATATATTCTTGTTTTAACCTAATAAATTCCATAAATATTAATCAACAAATAGTTTTACTTGTTTAAACAAACCAATCACCGTTAAGCTTTCAAAACAAGCTTTCGTTTAATTTATTAATATGTATGTAATATTTAAATTAGCTTTTTGTTATTTAAATATCAATATGTAACATATAATAACATTTAAATTGATTACGTTCTTATTACACTTAAACTCATGCTATCATGTTTTATTTGTTATATTGTTAGAATATTATTTAGTTGTATATTTTATAATTAGGGCTTATCGTCGAGACTTCTCGTGGAGGTAACTAACTTATCTTCCTCGTAACCATGGTCGTCTACCTTATTTTAATGGTGTAATGAGACCCTCTTTTTCTCTATTTTGTTTTAGGGGCATTATGCGTACTACAAACTGCTATTATTATGTTATTTCACTCAATCATAATTCCATTAATTGTGTGGTTGTGATGTTGCTCGATAAATTGTTGTTTGCTATATGATTTATGTGTTTACTACTTTCATGGTTGATGGTATCTCATCCTCATCCTCAATGTATGATCATAAGCCGTCCAAGTAGACATATCGGAATCTAGTAGCATGCTCAAAAACACACACGTATTGGTTGCGAAATTATCCGAGTAAACATGTCCGAATCTAGTGGCATGTTGAAAGGAAACATCTATTTGTTTATGTTAATTGATGTTAGTCACTAGTGCATGGAACTGTTTATTTCTCAATATTATTATATTTACACCAAATTGTGAATTACTCGCTTAACAAGTGTCTTGACAAATTATTTTTGCGCATAATGCATGTTGATATAGGAATTTGTTTGAAGTGAAGACATAGATTTGGACTTTAGGCTTAAAATTATAAAGTTTAATTAATGTATTTATATCTTTATCATTTGAACTATTTATGTATGATTGTTGTGAGTAAATAAATTTAGATATTGACACTTATAAATATTTTAGTGTATTTGTGCTATGATATAAATTATGTCGCACTCAGACGCTTTCCGTCTTAGGTTGGGGTGTGACAGATTAGTATCAGAGTCAGAGGCTATAAGATGGGTAGTTATACGTAACGACCTAGTAGCATGCTTAGGGCGGTCATCTCGTGTTCTTATACTTGCACCCTACTTGTTTAAATTTTTGCACATAGCTTAGCATATTTAAATTGTTTATCATATACAATAATACACAAAAGAAAACACTTATTCTGAGGCTATGCCTCACTCTCAAAATTATTTTCAAAAATGTAGGAAGATTTTTTACTTGGGAACTTCCTTTAGAAACCCCACTTTTTTTCCCCACTCCTTAAGGATGATTCGTGTGTCGGATATGTAGTAACTGTTAGGGGAAAACACTTGTTCTATGAACCCTTGACACCAAGTCTTGAAAGCCTATGGTAATGCAATGCGTATAAATATCAATCAACCACGAGACCCAGTTGCTTTCCTGACGGTTTGGGGAGGGTGTGAAACTTAATAAGAGAAAGCATATCACACCTAACGTCCAGGAATCTACTAGCCTCAATCTATCAAACGTGGTCGTGTGACGACCACATTCCTCAATTATAACTGAATTCACACCTACTGTGGGATGACCTCAAGAAGGCGTGAATTCGGAAAAGTTCTACCGAAAATTAGAACTCCGAAAGTTGGAAGAAGAGTTAGGGAAATTAAAGCAAGAAGGTGATGATAATACAACTTGCAATGATCAGTTCCCTGAATTGAGCCTCCTCATCCCGCATATGGTCACTCCTTTAGAGCATGCCATTGACAAATACATCTCCGGTTTTCCTTTGGAAATCCAAGATTCTGTTATGAGTCGTGACCCAAAAATCCTCCATGATGCTATAACCCTTGTCGGTACTCTCATCGAAAACCAAGTTAAGGCCGGGACCTTGACACGTAAGTGCTAAAAAGCCTGCTATAAAAGCCACGACTGAACCCTCCAACAAGGTCAAGTTCGAAACCTCATCAAAAGCCACTCACACCGACACCTACTGCAACAACAAACTAAAACACCAAAACTACGCCCTAACCAACCCGAACCGCTCACCAACCCAAGATGTCATAAGTCAACCCAACAAAAAGCCCTACACGGGAACATATACTTAGTGTGGTGCGTGTAAATTTCACCACCCTACTACCGCAAAATGCCAAAAATGTTGTAGTCGCTTCAGTCACTTCATCAACTCTTGTCGAGAGCCCATGCAAAATCAACACAGCTCACCCATCCCACAACCCATTACTCAACCATTTCACCAACCATATGCCCTACCTTATGCTTCATCCATCCCAACCATGTGAGCCTGCTGTCATTGTGGTGACCCAAGACATCTCCGCAACACTTATCCAAAACTCGTTTATCAAATCCAAACCTACCCAAACCAAACCAACCAACTCCGAATATATCAAGCCCAAACTTTCCAACCGCAAGCCCAAGCTGATCAAGCCCAACCCATCCAAACTATTCAACCCCAACCAACCCAAGGCAATTAAACTCAAGTAAATCAAGTCAACAAGGGTACGTATCAGCTCAGAAATCATGGCACCACTATATGCTAGCCCTTATGCCCAAGACACACCGACCCTCCTAGAAGACAAGCTCCGCGGGCAACAGTTTTCTTCCTATTTGCATTTACTACTTTTGTCTGTGTTCTTTTCATTTGAATAATGTCTCATTTTACTCAAATTTTCAAGATTATAGTGTGATCATGTTTACATTTGATATATCTATCTTCATTTAACCTCCTCATGAAACAAGACATGCTTTGCTTATACAAAGTATAGAATTATATTTGTTTACTCATGCTCAACTCAACCTAACGGCCTATGACCGGTGACCTCAAACGTAATCTTTAATGAAAACTGTGATCATGTGCATGTGTATGGTTATCTAAAAGGAACCGTAATCTAGACTGCCTATGGTAGGTTACTTTGAACAAGGGTTGTATGCTTGGTTAAGGCATAGCTATCTAATTGGAGCCCTATATATTTATTTTTATTTTATTTGCGACTTATAATTATCTCAATATCCCCCCCCCCCCGCCTCGGTAATGGTTAAACTTCGCTGAGAATAACATTGTTAATGACTTTGCGTTATTATCTCTGTAATTGATAGATTCTTGTGGTTATTATATATTTATACAAATTTTAGCCTCCCAAGGCCCCAATGTTTCATACATTCAATTTTAAGTATTGTGATAATTATTTTTGTTTACTTTAACAAGAATTTTTATTTTGATTTTAATTCCCGGCAACTTGTTACATCTTTTAAACGTTCTATTTCGATATACATTAATTCTAAGAATTCTGATATTTGATTATGTTCAACCGTTTTGGTGTTGCACTAATTATCTCGATATTTGACTTCAAGAGTTTCCTTATTTCTCAATGGTCGTTAAGTTTTGTTCCGTCTTTATTTCAAAAAAATATCTCAAATTTCAAAAGGTTTTCCTTATACATGTGTGTATGATTACGAACCATGCGGACCATGCGACAGAATAAATAAATAAGAGTGCACGCGTAATTACCAAAACCCTCGAATGGATGTCATAATGGGAAAGTTGGTGGGAAAACCACTTCAAGTCGAATGACTATCGGAGAACGGTACAAATGACATATAATATGAAAAGATCGCGCTGTAAACGCCGCTGGCGCATTCTATATATAAATGGACTTGTCATATTACCCATTTGTAGTGTTTTTCGGGTCACTCGAACCTTCGTGTTGTTTTGCTTACTATTTTTAAGGGGATACTTTCGTATAATAGTTTACTCTTATTGCAATTTTTTTGTTGTACCCTAATGTCGGGATGAATTTTCCAAAAGTTGTGAATGCTGTAACATTCGCAATTTACGGGTTTGAAACCCGACCCATTTAAAAAAATACATATATAAATATATTATTGTTATTAGTACTATTATTATTATTATTATTATTATTATTGTTGTTGTTGTTGTTGTTGTTATTCGATCTTCGTTATTAAATGAGAGTCATGAGCTACTATTATTTTTTTTCACTCATTTCACTTCCCGACACTCGATGTCGGTATTTTTTATTTTATAAAACCATATAACTATCAACAATGTGCATAATCCACCCCTTAACTATGCTATATCCTAACTTGGCTAAATAATCAAACTTTAGGGACCATATTGCAAATTAATCAAAACTAATTTTCCCTCTCCCTCCCTCTTCTCGTCAGCCCCCCCCTGCTATTCTCAAATTAAGATCGTGTATTTTGAATCCAATATTAGTGCCTTATTTTACTGAATTGGACTGCCCCTTTGTTCTTCACGAAATCAATCTTTATGGTAAATAACGATTAACTGACAGCTAAACCTAACGAATTCCTCAATTCCCTTTTAACTCAAAACGCGGTCAAGACCAACCCTAAACCCTATATATACACGATCTTATTTCAATTAACTACTACAACACCATCCTTACACCACCACGAAGCAAACCCCCTTATCAATTTATGCTCAGAAGCAGTTTTAACCCACCTTTGATGTCTTGTTCTTGCGTGAACCCTAGGTCATCGATCTCCATCAATTAGAACATATTTCAGGTAATTAGTTTGTGTTTATTGATAAGATTAGCCTTAATAAAAGCCCTTTGTCAATTTTGACTAACAGAAAGCAATCAAGGTCCAATTCAAGTGTTGTTTAATCTAAGGGTTTGTAAGGAATGGGTTTGGTTGGGCTGTGTTTATAAATTTTGTTTATCATCTATGAACATATTAGACTCTAGCCTGAGTGGCCAGCGCATATTTCATTAAGACTTTGGGCTTTGTGTGACGTTTTGCTTTTTACTTTTAATTCCCTTTTATTATTATTTATTAATACAATTTAAACTACATATATAATAAAACCTAATATTACTTTGCTCGTTTAACAGACCAAATACGGTTAAAACTCTCAAAATCTTCGTTTAATCATGTGTGTGTGTATTCTTGGTTTAACCTAATACAATTCCATAATAAATTAAAAAAAATATATTCTTACCCGTTTAAACAAACCGATCACCGTTAAGCTTTCAAAACAAGTTTTCGTTTAGTTTATAAATATATAAATAATATTTCAATTAGCTTCTTCTTATTTATATTGATTCGTTCTTATTACACTTATATAAAATTAATATGATTTTTATTCAATGCCTTATCGATCCCAAATCCATTATAAACCCATGCTATCATGTCTTATTTGTTATAATGTTAGAATATTTATTTATTTAGTTTTATATTTTATAATTATGATTTATCATCGAGACTCCTCGTGGAGCTAACTAACTTATCTTCGCCATAACCGTTACCGTCTTCCCGTTACCATCTATCTTATTTTAAAGGTGAGTGATCACACCCCTTTTTCTAGATTTTGTTTTAGTCGCATTATGCTTACTAGAAACTGCTATTATTATATTATTTCACTCAAACACAATTCCATTAATTGTGTGGTTGTGATGTTGCTCGATTAAATGTTCTTTGCTATATGACGTATGTGTTTACTTCTTTTATGGTTGGTTGGTATATCATCCTTATCCTCATAGTATGATCATACGCTGTCCGAGTAGACATGCCTGAATCTAGTGTCATGTTCAGAAAGACACACTTATTGGTTGTGAACTTATCCAAGTAAACATGTCCGAATCTAGTGGCATGTTGAAAGAAAACATCTATTTGTTTATGTTAATTGATGCTACTCACTAATGCTAGGAACTCTTTAGTTCTCAATATTAGTATATTTACACCAAATTGTGAATTACTCGCTGAGCATGTGTTGTTGACAAATTATTTTCGCGCATAATGCACGTTGATATAGGAAGTTGCTTGAAGTGAAGACCTAGAATTAGACTTTAGGCTAAAAATTATAAAGTTTAATTCATCATCATCTCATCGTAGCCGGTATATCCCACCAATAGCCAAGCTATGGTAGGGTCTGAAGAGGGTAAGATGTAGACAGTCTGACCTCTATCCCCATAAAGTTTAATTGTTGTATTTATTTCTTTATCATTTTAATTATTTGTGTTTAGTGAAAAAAATAATTTAGATATTGGCACTTATAAATATCTTAGTGTCTTTGACTTATGATATAAATTATGTCGCGTCCCGGCATGTTTCGCCATAGGTTGGGTTGTGACAACAGTAGAATTACATATGATCAATTGGGCGTGAGAATTAAATGAAAATGATTTATTCGAAAAGTTGTAATAAACGGGCTATAGGTACTATTGTGAAAATTTGAAATGTGATTTTTTGGCATTCAATCGATTCTATGCCCGAAAACTCGTAGAAGTATGAGTCGCTTTAGTTGAAAGCTCTTTAAAAGACGAGAAAAAGATCAAAAATATTTTAAAATTCTACTTTTATTTTTATTTTTAATAAATACTTTTAATTACTTTTTATTTTTATTTTTATTTTTTCTAAACATTAAAATGTTTTTGGGATTTTAAAGACTTTATAAGCTTGAAAGTTAATGGGTTAATTTTACAAAGTTGAAGGGTTAATTTGAAAAAAACTTAAAACCAAGAGCATATTTTGAAAATTCAAATTTTCTTTAACCATGAAAAGAGTGTCTTTGAATGCATTGTTTTGTGTAGTTGACCATAAACAGTGAGATCAAGATGTAGCCTGCTAGTTTGAATAGACAGAAGTTGCAGATGTTTAAGCGCGTAAAAGTAAACGAGAAGGCAATGAGTTGGTGAATGACCTGATGATGATATGATTGTGTCCGAAGATCAGTCGGGTCAAAGTTAATAAAAAGGTTGGCATAAGATAGTCTGCAAAAGGGATGTTAAATATTGATCCTCACACATATAATGTTCCTAATATTAAAACTTCCAAACCATACCAGAAACCGAAAACCAAGACAAGTTCGAAAATAAGTGGTCCTTCAAGACAAGAAAATAAAGAATCATCTGAGTCCATTGAAATTTGGGATCCATAGATTTTTGAAACACCTTCAGAATTCGAGATGGAAGATGGTAAAAGGAAGAAAATGAAAGAAGATCAAGTCTCGATTTTTGCAAAGAACAGAAAGAAGGAGTTAATCATAAATCCGTGTAAAAAACTACATAGTTCAAGATTAGTAATAGGACACAACAACTAGTGAAGAGGTGTAGGTCCTCTTTGGATGGATCTAACAACTTTACTCAGATCAATCCGTTTTGTTAGCTAGCGAAAATCACTAATAACACTCGGATGTCAGGAGCCTTCATCAAGTTCCTTGCTGAGTCTTTATTTCTTGAGATTTAGTACTTGTCTTGATCCAAGAGCCTGAACAAGTTTGGATCTTGGACAATTCTTTATTTTCCATTCTTGAAGACTTGAACTTCAATCCTATTTTCTGGGAAGGATCGGCAATGGAAAATTTTAGAAAAACCAGATGCGGGAGGCTCGACATATAATTTTCTTTTGTTGACTTTCTTGGGCCGACCTGTTTCTTTGCTTTCTCTGTCTTTCGGCTGAGACACGATCAGTTCCTTTTTATGTTCAACCATCAACTGTCACGTTCTCATGTTCTTTTATGCACTTCAGCATCTCCAACTTCAGTCTCTGCAGCCCAGGACACTTGATCTTGATCTACATGTCCATGAATATCTGCACAAAACTCAAAACGAATAAGATTCGTTCACAGACCCTCTTTCGGGTCAAAGAAGAGTTTTCTTTTTCAAAACATGCCCCATCAACTTCTAAGTGATTTGTTTAAGTCCCAGGTTTCCAACGAACTTTGTATGAACGACCTTGACAAGAAAATACATGATTTTGAATAAAACAAAGATTTAACAAAATATGTACAAACACCTAAAAACTTAAAAATATTTTGGGTATTTTTATATATTATAATATTACGAATATATGTACATAATATTTTGAAGTTGAAACATAGAATAAAACAAGAAAAGTGAAAAAGATAGGATTACAGATGAAATTAATATTTTATAATAATAATATTACATAACATTCTAATGACTTTAATATTTTTGCGAGAAAGATCACAACATGGAGTCACGTTGATCGATAATAATATTTTTTTTTGACTGACTAATAATATTTTTGCCTTCATTGATATGACTTATTTGGAGCCGGAAACCGCTTCATGAACTTTTAACCCCTAGCATGAGAGAGTTTTTAAGTTTATTTCACTATGACATTTACTCATTTGTCAAACCTATCTATACATCAAGAATTAATCGTGTTGGCTTTTGATCTACTCTTTTCATTTGTTAGGATCATTAGAGATCATTTCTTATCATTTTCCAATGGTCGGATCTATTTCTCAAAATTTTTATAATTTTTGTAATATCCGACTCCCTCTAAACAAGAGAATATCTTTTTAAAATTTTTCACATTTTCTTAACAAAATATAAGGTAAAATAATACTAAAATATTTTTGACGACTCAAATGACTCAATTTTGTTTTTCTTAAATAAATTGAAAATCTTTTTGGTGAGTTAAAATTAACTCATTTTCTCCATCTAAAATTGTGACATATTTGAAAAATATTTGCATATTTATATACAAAAAGATAGATATGTTGTTTTAATCAAAATTGATCAATGGCTTTAGTGAAAAGGTCAGCAAAGGAGTTATCAGATGGACTATCCTAAGCATGCATTATCACATCATATATAACAAAGCTGAAGAGATTCAAACCGAAACCTAGTAGCTGATGCTAGATTCATCACTTGAGAGATGTAGTTGGACGAGGTGAGTTTGAGAAACGCTCGACAAGTTGTGGTTGAGCCATTTGAGCATGGTTGACATTGTTTACGCACAAAGCACCATTTCCTTTTCTTGAAGTTTGTCCTCCCACCTCGCTTACAAAAGAATCGAATCCGCCATCGAATGGTTTTGTATCAAATGGCAAGGGTTCGTCTCCCATCATATGTCGAGTGTAACCACTATCTTAGTACCGAATACTATTGATAGTCCTCCTTGATTGACCCTACATGCACTCTGCTTTTAAATAGACATAGATTTCTGAGACTTAATTGTCTCGAAAAAGTCGACCATAAATCTACAAAACTTGATTTTAATTCTTGAAAATAATTTATTACTTGGCGACTCATTGCTTGAAGAACAGTTTGTCTGGTCCCTTGATTTCAGCTGGATCTTACTTAATCATGTCATAACTCACACAAATAAATGTGTCGACAAGAGAGTTAATGACGGGTTGCTATATTTAGAAACACGACCGTTTGTTAAAGGCGGAATCAATAACAAACATACGGTTGCAAAATCAGTATTCAAAGGTAACCAACAAGAACAAGATTCACTCAAAAGATTTCCATTTATATAATATCAATCATACAAAGTGGATAATCGATTTAGGGTTTCTTGATGGTTTATCCGTACTAAGACAGCTGTCACACATACAATATTCTATTCTTAATAAATGTGTCTGTCTGCCTTGTCCGTCTTGTTCCCTCTTGGCGGCGTGCCCTAAAACATTCTATTTATAGGCCTGCCACCCTAGAACAACTGTCATTCCTTCTAGAAACCCCAAACGTACATACATATTCAAATTACATAATCAGAAAATAGTCTAAGTGTAAAACAAGTCTTCCGGGTAGGCTTTGCATCAAACTTCAGATTCCGAGTACGCTGTGTACTCTGCCATCCTTCAGGACTTGGTAACATAGAAGTGTGCTCGGAATCAGTTTCTGGGTAGACTTTACTTGAAGAGTACTTTACCAAGTAAAATACTCACCGAGTAGACTTCAGTCTTCTTGACTTTGCCAGACTTTGCCCGACAAACCCTTACGAGTAACCTTGTTCTTCAATGGTCCATTTCAACTTTTTGCTATAAAAATAACTTATTAGCAAAGTGTACTCCGGAGCACTGTGCCTTGCTTGAGTTGAACCTTGCCCGATGTTTCTTAGAGATATTCCTTTAGATTATCAAGATTGTTCGGACCACTTATTATTAATGAATACCTTGCCCGGTCTTCCAATTACTTGGCTTCATGGACTTGGTTAGCCAAAAGCTTAATCGGGAGAGAACCTTACTTGGCTATGAAGAACAGACTTGCTTGATAAAGTGAAACTTACTCGGATTTACATAGATTAGTGAACCTTGCTCGGATATCCACTAAAGAAGACTACTTGAAGATAACCTTGCCCGATAGACAAAATATCGTACCCGGCTAAGTAAAAGCTTGCTCGGATGTCTAAGGTGTGCCCGGATCCATACTTAGCGAATTCTGAGGAGGTTGAGAAGATTCCAATCTTCCATGTACTTCATCTTGGTCAAATCTTTGACTTAACAATCTCCCCCTTAGGTTAATTGATTGACTCAACAATCTCCCCCTAGATTGGAACACCTCAGCTGACCCAAAACATTTCTAAGGTTACTTACACTTAGTTAAAAATAAACATCAAATTCAAAGTCAAATTTACATATTCAAATAACATAAACATATTACATATTCAAAAGCTGTCCGAAGACATTACATCACAAAGCCTAATCTAGGAATTTTGTCTTTTCCATTCATTGTAGGCAGCTTGTCTTCTCATTGCCATTACAGATGCAGCTCTTTCCCTAAAGATATTGAGAATTTGGTAGTGAATGTGCTCTTCTGGAATCACCAAATCTCTTATATCCCTCAAGTCTTCATTGTGCAAGTAGGTCAAATCTGCATCTTTCTTGATTATAGCAAGAACTTTTCCATCAGAATTTTTTAATACATAGTGACCAACATTTTCTTTGTATTCTATTTCAGCAATGATACCATTCCTTTGCACTGTGTAGTTGGGCCGTGTCATTCTTCTTTCAATACTAAGCATGTGGTCATATTTGACAGTGGATTCCTATCTCTGACATGCATCACAAAATCTCTCTCAGCAATGTCCATTCTTTTCAATTTTTTTGTCTTCTTTGACTTGTGTAGCTGAATCAATTTCCACCTTCTCTTTTGACTTAGGAATGGGAATCCCTTCTCGGCTTCATCCAGTAAGAACTTTGACAGATTATTCATCTGTCTTCCAGCCATCCTACTTCTGTTTCGGTAATAATACAAGTTGAGTCTGGCCATTCTTTCTAGTTGTTCTTGAGTGTATTCATAGAAGTCAGTCTTCACAACTATGTCTCTCAACGATCGACTTTCCATAATTACTTTCAGTGACTCAGTAACAGAATCAAAGTAGAGTTCTCTTGGAAGATCCACATTGGATTGTGGTCTTGTTGTCCTTTCTTGTATAGATCTACTAGATTCACCTCTTCCCCCTTGTGGATACCTTCTTGAAATTGGTGGCCTGAATGGAATGGACTTCTTTGGTTTGCTAGGCCCCAAATTAAAAGTTTTTATGTAGATTGAAGTTACCATCTCAGGTGGGAGGCTAGCCAATTCAACAATATCTTGTCCTGCCAGGTCTCTCAGAAGAAGCATCATCTTTTCTATACCAGGATTTTCAGACAATCCTGCAGGTATAAATCTTCCATCTATAAAGCTTATGGGGTTTTCTCCTTCTCTTAGAGCCTTCATCCACTTTGCCTTCTTAATGTAGAAAAGTTCTTTTAAATCTTCCTTTTCCAAGACATTGAAGTCTGCTTCACTCATTCCCCTTTGATTTATCATAATGTTCCTCAAAATATATATCATTTCTTCATTTTCCCAAGGAATTATTCTTTCATCTTCAGGTTCAAAATTTGGTTCCTTTGGGATGGATGTTTCAACAGTGGGCACTTCTTCTAATTTTTCCTTTTCAGCCTGTTTCTTTTGTTTTTCCCTTAAAGTTTGGATTCTTCTCTTCTTTGCTTGAGGCTCATCAGTTGGTTCAGCCTGTTTGGTAGAGCTCTCAGTTTGGACTCTCTTCAATTTTTCTTTTCTTTTCAATTTGTTGTATTGGTCCAATACTGATTCTCTGGATAGGTTCTCAACAATCTCAGGCTTCATACCTCTCTCCAGCAAATATCCACACATACCTCCAAACCTTTTCTTCAAAGATTCAATCTTTTCAAGTTTCTCATTTTCTTTAACACATTTTTCAATCACCTTCTCTCTCTCACTGTTATAAAGATTTTGATGTTGGTCAAAGTTGAAGTGAGACAGATTTTTCTCTGAATAGTTGTGCCTTATGAGATATTCCCTGAATTTTTGACTTTCCTTATTTTTCTCTTCCATCTTTTTCTTCAAGGCATCTCTCTCTTTATCTAGTCTCTTTTGCAACTGATCATCATCAAGATCAGCCAAAGATTCAAAACTTATCCCATATCTTCTCAGCTTTACAACCAATGGATTATTCTTTTTGGCTTCTCTCATACTCAACTCAATGTTTGCCCTCTGTTCATCAGTCATTACAACTTGTGGGGACATAACATTAGTAGCTTTGACATTTTTCCCTTGATCATTTTCAGGATCATCATTATCATCATCAGAATCCTCAGACTCATCCTCTCCTTCAGTTAAATCATTCATAGCATCAATCTTTGGTTCATCAGAGGGTGGATGATGTGGTTCACTTCTTATTGGCACATCAGGAACACCCTGAACCCTCTCACCTGGTTGCAAGGTTTGTAGTGGGACAGCCCTTATAGGACTAGCATCATCTTCCGGTGTTTCAACAAAGTACTTGTTCTTGTCATCCCACTTTCCTCTCTTGGCAGATCTTTCATGCTCAGCCTGCTCGGATGTCCTCTTTCTTCTCATGTAGGTCTTAGCAAACCTATTGACTTTCTCTGCAAATTCTTCATGTAATTTTGAAAGTCTTTCTCTTTTCTATTCAAGTGTTTCATGAGGTTCAGTCACATTCACCCTTTCTGACCAGCTGTCAGTTCTTCTTCAAATCTTCTTTCACCTGTTCAGTCCATTTCTTGGCAGCCATTGAAGCAATGGACTCACCAATTTCTTCTTCAATCATTACATCAGTATTCAAGTTGGCAGGTTCAGCAGTTTCTGAGGACTTTCTTTCTTGTTGATTCTGGGATTGAAACATGCTAACCACCATAGCCAGGGAATTGTCGGCTTCCTCAACTCTGTTCATCATATTCAATGTTTCAATTGCTTCTTGATCAGCCACATCATCAATAATTTCTTTTGCATGTTTGGCTTGTTTAATCAAGATTTCATGTTCTTCCATTTCTTTAGGAGTTTGGGATTGAGCCAGTATCTCCCTATCCCTTGTTTCTCTCAAGATATTCTCTTGTTTTCTTAGGGCATCAGCAGTGGCAATAGCATCATCTTTAAATGACACATCTTTTTCTGGATATGCCTTAACAGGCTCTTCTACACTGATTTTTGCTTTTCCTTTCTCAATCCTCCTCCTCACATCCTCTTCATCCTCAGACTGTTCATAGTCATCTATTTCCTTTTCAAGTGCTTCTAATTTAGGGTCATACTCTCCCCTCTTGGAGCTTTCTGGTTGTTCTTGAGTAATAGGCTCCTCAGTAGCAGTATTCCCTTCATTAGTCACTTCAGTCTCTATACCAGTCTGAAAGTCAGTTAAGACATCAGTAGCTGTATTAGTAGCAGCTACATTCTCTTCAACATTTATCTTTTCAATCACATCCTCTGTCTCAACATTCTCTTCACTCCATACTACTCTCACAATCTCATCATTCACATCATACTCCCGTTCTGCAACATCAGACATATCTGCTTCATAATCAATCTCTTCAATTATCCTCTCCTCACTATACTCATCCTCACTATCATACATATTCAAAATCAATTTCAAACTGTCTTCAGTCTCTACAACTGTTACAGTTTCAGTTTCACATTTGCACCAGAGACAGTTGGCATACTTTCAATCTCCCCCTGTTTTGTGGCAGCTGAGGTCTTCTCAACCTCCTGCTCCAGGGATTTGATTCTCATTTCAGCTTGTACCAACTTCTCTAATAACATCACATTCTACTCTGTCATCTCCTCGTTCCTCCTCTTCAGTTCAACATTTTCTTTTAACAAGGTCAACAGGTCAGTGTCAGTGGGTGATGTTGTAGGTGGTGATGTAGTGAATTGTTCATATTCAGGCTGTTCTTGGTTTGTGGTGTGGGTTTGAAACATGGATAGTGGTGGTGATTGTGTATGGTGTGGGCTTGGAATAAAAGGATTAGAATGACATGGGCTAAAGGTTGGTGGTGTTTGTGGTGGTGATGGTATAATGGGTTGGTCAATATGTGGTGGTGACTGTGGGGGTGTTGGAATAGGCTGTTCTGTTTGCTCAAGTTGCTCCCCTGATCAGGTGCAACTATATCCATAGCTACTCCAGCTCCTCCTTCATCTCCATCAACATTATCATCTTCATCATCAGAACCATCACCATCACTCTCAACATCTTCTCCTCCTTCCTCCTCTGAGCTTAACTCAGGCACTGGCATCATATTCAAGTCATGGTCCCACAACCATGGCAAGATCTCAAATGGAACTTCATAATTGAATCTATTGGTCACACCCGGATTCTTAATTCTCTTGTATGTGTCAGGGTTCTGAAGTAGGTGTGTAATTCCCATAGTTGGTAAATCTTGTAATTCTCTGTTAAATATTATCTGCATGAACCTTGGATATTGTAAGAACCTATCCTTCTCTGCCTTCTTCAAGTTTGAAACTAATCCCTCAAAGATCATCTTTGAGAAATTAAATGGCAAATCATAAATGATTCCAACAGTGGAATTTGCTAGATCACGACTCATCAAGGTCCATGATCCTTTCCTTGGAGCAAACCCCTGTATCACATGGTAAATGAGGAATCTATACAGCATTGGAAACATCCCCTTTTGAAACTGCCCATCATGTACAGTTCCCTGATAACCCATCGTCTCTTCAAATATTCTCATCAGGTGTGCTGTATTGAAGTTTCTTGGGTTATGATCATCATCATTCAACCGTAAACATCTTCTGATCATTCTTTCTGTCACATGTATCTCATGACCAGCAACAGATGCTTCGATTCTCTTTCCATTGATATCTTCAATAAGTTCTGCAGATCTCCAGAAATCCAGTGAATGATTTCTGTAGACGACAGGATTTTCAGTGTAGGCAAAACTGACATTTGATCGAGCCATCCATGTTATCATTCTTGCCACCGGCTCATTGTCAGGTGTGACTTGTAAAAGTGCACACATATTGTGCTTTTTCTCGAAGAAGTATTTGGGTTGTTCTTCTTCTGCCATATCTGAACATCACAATCAAACATATTCAAAGTGAAATTAGTCATAAAGTTCAGTACTTTAAATAATTTCAAGGTATAAAAATGAAGAGTAAAGAGAGAAACATCGTAAAGAACCTGTTCTTCGACAAATTTATAACCTAAACACATAAACAGAGTATTAGTAATGAAATACATAATCAAAGCCCATTATAGTCTAATCGTGATCGAAAAACACATTATTATTGCTTACCGAGTCGGAATTAGAGGGCTAATTCAAGTTAGGGTTTGGATTAAAGTTGAATGCGATAAGTCGGTTTAGGTTTCTTTGCGAGTAAGCAGTTGGAGTGGAAGGAGAGAGAGGGAAAAGTAATGTTGAAAATTTTGCCTAACTCCCTCTTATATACCTTTTGAAAGTGGGTTTTAAATGTTTTTTGTCGTTTAGTGAGTTATTAGCTGTCACACAGTAACATTATCCACTTATATATTAAAACATTTCTTTATACTTTTAGCAAACCTTACTTGGAAAATTTTAATATATCCAATGTCTATTTGGTATACTTCCAGTTACACAAAGCTTACCCGATTAAAATAAAAACATCAAACCTTGCTTGATCAAGCTAAGTAATTTAAAGTCAAGACACTATGAAGAAAGCTTACCCGAAACACTAGATTTCTTGAGAAATTAATCACAAGGTATATAATCAAGTATGAAATATCAAATAAGCATCCTTACTAGGAATCAATTAAGATCCCCATATAAATTTCTTGAATTCAAATTTAAAAGACTTGGTCTAGCATAAACCCTACTTAAATAAGAATCATAATCAATCAAACATACTAAAAACATATTCAATCAAGTATACTTGGAAGCATAGTGTGCTAGAGCAACCTTTCTGATGTATAGTGTGCCCGAACAATATTCTTATGCAAAGTATGTTGGAACTTATATTTTAGACCGAAGCATTGAATTAATATGTGGGTGAATAATATATTATTTGGTCTCAACCAAGGGTGGATGGCTTGAAGACCAAGTCATGCTAGACTAGTATAAATAGATGTTTTTATTAATTTGTCTAGTATGAGTGACTGTATTATGTATGTGTGAGATTTAGGGTTTTATCCCTTTGAGAGAGTCTCCACCTCCAGGATGAGCTCTCCTGGTGGCGGCTGATATTTCTTAATCGATTGTATGTATGAATGTATGTATGTGTGAGTGATTCATCTTTATGAGAATCATTCGACTAATATTATCATACTACCATTTCTATCTTTTGTGTTTTGATTACAATTGTTCATCCTACTTTATTGTTGATTGTTAATCAAATCAGGCTCTCTCCAATACACCTTATCTGTCCAAATATCTTTCAAGAGTGAATACAAGTTAGATTCGATCCTAACCCTATATCCGAGCTCCATACCGTTAATACCTAATATTCACGCTTCCGCACCGGGGCTCGGTTCTATCAAATGGTATCAGAGCGAGGTTACCGAATCATTCAGATTAACAGCTGAACAAATTCATTTCGCTCTTGAATCCACCATGGACGTTAAACGATGAAGTTCGTTGAAATTATTTTTGGGGGTTTTGAAATTATTTGATCTTTTGGAGAAAATTTTATGGATTGATGTTTGGGTTGATGACTCGTTTGGAGATCCAACATCAATTTCATGTTTATTTGGTCAGAACGGTCCAGATCTGATGTAACAGTGTTATTTGGCTCGTTTTGGGGCAACATTGTTCATTTGATGATTTCCAGATCTGAAAAGGTTGATTATGGTATGAAGATAGGTTTCTTTGATTTCGAGATAGCGTGGATATTGCTACAATGATTAATTTCAGATTATGATACTTGTTTCCAGATCTGAAAATTAGGGTTTATGTGTGCTCGTTATTGTTTATGTTATTTGTGCTACTCGAACTGTACATGATTTGGTAGACAAACATTGCCACTGGTACAACCTGGTATGGAGAATGTACAAGTCAAGAATGAACATGTACTAGATGCAATATCATTATGGTTTGTTCCAACAGATGCAAAGTGAATATTCAAGCAGGTTCTGCAAGGGCAAATCAGTAACTGATTATGCAGAAATGAAGTTTTGGTGTCTCGAGCATACTATGATCATATAAGACTGAACTCGAGTATGGAAAATGACTAAGTGTTGCTTCGAACACAGGAGGTGTTTTGCCCAAGCACATCTTTGTTTGGCTCAAGCACAGGTTATTTCGAGCACATCTTATATTGAGCACATCAAATTCGAGCACACTTTTTGATTCCCAGAGCATATCCTTTGTCTTCTCAAGAAAACTATCTTCTTTAAGTCTCGAGCACACTTTGTTATTTATTCGAGCAGACTCTTTTTCGAGCATACTTTGTTTTGTCTTGACCAATTATGCTTTTGAAGAGAAAACTCAAGTTTGTGTCGAGCACACCCTTGCTCCCAAGCATACTTTTTCTTCCGAGCATGTTTGGTGGAAAATGAAAAAGCACTAAGTAATCTGAACACACTTTTGTTTCCGAGCACTAAGTAATCCGAGCACACTTTTGCTTCCGTGCACACTTTGTGCTAGTGGAAAAATTGAAAAATCACAAGTGTTTTGCTTTCCGGGTACACTTTGTGATAGTTGAAAAATGAAAATTCACAAGTGTTTTGCTTTCCAGGTACACTTTGTGCTAGGAAAGTGCTTCCGAGTACACTTTGTGCTAGGAAAGTGTTCCCAGCACACTCTGTGCTAGGTAAATGCTCCCAAGCACACTTTGTGTTAGGAAAGTGATCCCAAGCACACTATTTGCTAGGAAACAAAGTTTGTGAAATATTTCAAGGTTTTTAAGAAACTTTTGAGATTTTTGGTGTCGTTGACCGTTTGACCAAGCTATTCTCTATGGAAGATATATACCAGGGGTATTTTGGTAATGTTTCTCCAATCATCAACAAGCTTATGGAATTCAAACCTCATCCAATTTCACGACTTCATCAAAAACATTACAAGAACAAGTGTTGACCAAGCTTAAGGATTTAATCACTTTTAGTGTCAACCAACATATGAATATGTTTATTTTCAGATTTTTACAATCTTGATAAGGATGATCAAGATTGCTTCACCCACACTTGATTTGAAGATACATTTACTAAAGACAATTGCAACGAAATTGGGGGAGTAAAAATCTTTGAATTTCATTGCAAATGGTTAGCTTCAAATCAAGTAAAAGACTCAAGTTAAGAATTGAAGATTATTTGATGATCACAATGAGTTTATTAGTTCTTGTGATAACCTTGTTACTTGAAGTTGATCTTTGAAGTTCAAAGCATCGTTCATATGCCCATAAAACTATATCCAAAAGTGATATAAGAGTGATAATTTGAAATGAACAATTGGAGAAGCTTAACGTGAGGGGGAGAATTTCAACGAAAGACAACGGGTTATGAGGTGATCATGGAAGAAATTCGATGGCATCGGTCTAAGGGGAGATTGTTGTAACTTATATTTTAGACCGACGCATCGAATTAATATGTGGGTGAAAAATATATTATTTGGTCTCAACCAAGGGTGGATGGCTTGAAGACCAAGTCATGCTAGACTAGTATAAATAGATGTTTTTATTCATTTGTCTAGTATGAGTGACTGTATTGTGTATGTGTGAGATTTAGGGTTTTATCCCTTTGAGAGAGTCTCCGCCTCCAGGATGAGCTCTCCTGGTGGCGGCTGATATTTCTTAATCGATTGTATGTATGAATGTATGTATGTGTGAGTGATTCATATTTATGAGAATCATTTGACTAATATTATCATACTACCATTTCTATCTTTTGTGTTTTGATTACAATTGTTCATCCTACTTTATTGTTGATTGTTAATCAAATCAGGCTCTCTCCAATACATCTCATCTGTCCAAATATCTTTCAAGAGTGAATACAAGTTAGATTCGATCCTAACCCTAGATCCGAGCTCCCCACCATTAATACCGAATATTCACGCTTCCGCACCGGGGCTCGGTTCTATCAAATGGTATCAGAGCGAGGTTACCGAATCGTTCAGATTAACAGCTGAACAAATTCATTTCGCTCTTGAATCCACCATGGACGTTAAACGATGAAGTTCGTTGAAATTATTTTTGGTGGTTTTGAAATTATTTGATCTTTTGGATAAAATTTTATGGATTGATGTTTGGGTTGATGACTCGTTTGGAGATCCAACATCAATTTCATGTTTATTTGGTCAGAACGGTCCAGATCTGATGTAACAGTGTTATTTGGCTCGTTTTAGGGCAACATTGTTCATTTGATGATTTCCAAATCTGAAAAGGTTGATTATGGTATGAAGATAGGTTTCTTTGATTTCGAGATAGCGTGGATATTGCTACAATGATTAATTTCAGGCTCTCTCCAATACACCTTATCTGTCCAAATATCTTTCAAGAGTGAATACGAGTTAGATTCGATCCTAACCCTAGATCCGAGATCCACACCGTTAATACCGAATATTCACGCTTCCGCACCGGGGCTCGGTTCTATCAAAGTATACCCGAATAACCTTCCTATAGTACAATGTGTGCCCGGAAAAGGACTTCTAACAGACAGTGTACTCGGAACGTCAAGTTTTGAAATTACCAAGTATATTGAGGTAACAAAAGTGTACCTGAAATATAAAGTGTGCCCGGAAAGCAAAGTTTGCCCGAAAACACATGTAATTTCAAAGAAAACTTAAACACAAATATCTCAGAGCATGCTAGGAATGCACATATTCAATCATCAGGTATGCCTGAACTAAATTAAACAGTTTAGCATACTCAAGAAACATCAACATATCAAACCATACCCGAAAATGACAAACATAAATAATAATATCTAAGTGTGCCCGGAAAGGTTAACAAACCTTTCTTAACACATATTCACAAAAATCACAGAGCGTACTCGGTGTACTAACTTAAGTTCACAAAGTTTGCTTGAAATAACAATCAGCATATAAAATGCAAAGCTTGCCCGGAACAAGAGTTTCTTGTTAAAAGCTAGCTATAACACATAATCATCTCAAGACATCAAGCTTGCTCGGGAAATGAGTACACCAGTGTACTCTACCCGGAAAATGTAAACACTTCAAAGCATGCACGAAAATCATAAACATAGTCAAACATGACTAAGCTTGCCCGGAAAGGTCTTAAATCATTAAACGTTACCCGTAATAACATATTCAAACATATTCAACTGTTTTGTGCCCGGAAAGGTTATAAAACATCAAACCTTACCCGAACTTACATATTCAACCTATTAAAGGAAAAATGCAACACTTTTTGACTTAAACCACTTTGTCAAAATATATTTTTCATTTCAGATCATAGTTTAAGAGCAAATGGTGCATTTAGAGATCAAATTTCAGCTATATTTCTTTTCAAAACAGTTTCTTTCATTTTCTGAAAAGATCTCAAGAATGGGATCATATTGACTAAGTAGCTTTCTCAATACTTCAATCTCAGCATTATTATGACAACATAGATAGGTTAACAGCAAGTATAAACTTAACATGAGTTTCATTTCTTTGGTGATATGATTAAGGTTCAATTTAAGCATAATGCATTAATGGTCAACACTGTGCTATGATGCCTCATATCTCTTCTCAAAGCTTATTTGGCTTTCCCCAGATCACCCCAATTTGACTCCAACCTCCTGTATTTGGTCAAAAACTTGTTTTTGTATGACAGAACTTATTGGATCTTTTTGTATTTTTTTTTATTTTCAAACATATATAGAGGTTGAACATTGGACTTACTGTTAAATAACATGCCTTTCATTCAAGATGAGACAGATTTTGTCAACATCGTTGTAGTTCTTGTTGTAACCCTCTTGTTTGAAAAAATATTTAAAACACTTATCAACTTTTGGTTGATTTATTCATTCTTCCCCTTGTTTTTGATATTTTCTCAAATTTTTTCTAGCACATGTTCTTTGTCATATGTAAAGATGTTTCATTTTTGGTTGACCAAATAACAACAGGCTTGTGTATGACTGGGTAATCACTTTTCTGCCTATCATTTGGAGAGATTTATCCTGAGACATGCAAAGAGAACTATGTATCTCCATATAAAGATTAGCATATTCATTATGTTTATATCACCTTAGATTTTACATCATCATGGGAAAGCAACCATACATGTTAATGACTATACTATGGTCCTTTTAGCCCATTAATTCCATATGATTGGCTAAGTAGTCAATGTACTATCATTTCCCATATAAATAAAGTTTAATATTCAATCATCCCAATATCACTTTATTGGCAGGTAAAAGGCTATCCTGTTTGATTACAATTGATCAACAGGACCAAACATACATGTGAATATATGTCCTTTCAAAGTCAGAGTTATTGACATAGTTTTATGTGAAGGAATAAGAAACAAGTCATGATTGCCCCAAATGCATTCAGTTTTCAGGTCAATGGCTATCCTTTGAATCTGTAGAGATTTAAGGACTAAACATACACAAGTGCATGTCCTTCCAACTGGGCAAATGACATAATTTTCAGCAAAAATAACCACTTGAGTCTTTTTTTAAAACTCCTTCTTTTAAGCTTCTTTAAAGCTTGAACTGAATAATCTTATCATATCTCAACACCATTAACAACATGCTCATGTTTTGATCAAAATAAAGTATTTATGCAAAATTCATTGTAGAATTCATGTTATCACTTAATTTTGATATAAAACACATTTTGACATAAACAGTTGTAACATCATCAAATCTTAATCAAAATTTAATATTATCAGGACAAGTAGACAGTACTGTCATTCAAAGTCTAACCTATCTTAATAACATCAGAAGATCAGATAAAGCACATATTCAAGCAATTAAGCAATGATGTCAGATAAGCTTACTCTAACAATTAAATCTTAACAGAGACACTTATACTAACATCACAAATGCACAACAACTGATAATCAAACAAGCATATCAATCAGATCAATCATGTCAAAACTATGCAATAATCATCAGTTAAAGCACATATCAGTTTAAATATTCAGTATTCAATTTGTGAAACCTCTAAATAAAATAATCAGTTAGCACATAGAGGTGCACAACCAGGCACACGTCCTTAATCAGATTTCATCAGAGTTGATCATTCCTAGGGCTTTCAAAAGAAAGTTGAACCTGGTTCTATCAAGTGGTTTGGTGAATAGGTCAGCCAAATTATCACTTGTATCAACTCTTTACATTTCAATCAAACCTTTTTCACTGCAATCCCTGATGAAGTGATGTCTGATTTCAATGTACTTAGTTTTAGAATGTTGAACTGGATTCTTAACAGTAAAATATGCAGCAGTATTATCAATAAGAATAGGGGTGTTTAGAAAATTCAAATCATAGTCCAGCATCTGATTTTGAATCCATTGAACTTGTGCACAGCAAGCAGATGCAGCAACATATTCAGCTTCTGCAGTAGAAATTGAGACTGTAGTCTGCTTTTTGCACTGCCATGACACTAGCCTTTCACCCAAAAATTGACATCCTCCTGAGGTTGACTTTCTACTCATGTTACATCCATCATAATCACTGTCTGTATATGCAATCAGATCAAAAGATTGGTTCTTTGGATACCAAATTCCTAAGTCTTGTCTTCCCTTTAAATATCTAAATATTCTCTTAACAGCATTCATGTGGGAGACTTTTGGACTTGATTGAAATCTTGTACACACACATACAGCAAACATGATATCTGGTCTTGTTGCAGTCAGATACATCAGAGATCCAATTTTGGCTCTATATTCATGTTCATCAACAGGCTCCCCCTTTTCATCTGCAATCATCTTTTCTTTGGTGTCCATTGGAGTTGAAGCAGTCTTGTACTCATGACAGTTGAACTTGTTCAAGATGTCCTGCACATATTTGTTTTGGTGAATGAAGATCCCTTCAGCTTTCTGTTGAACTTGCAATCCAAGAAAGAAGTTCATTTCTCTCATAGAACTCATGCTGTATTTGGACTTCATTACCCCTTCAAACTCCATGCACATTTGTTCATTTGTAGATTCAATGATAATGTCATCCACATACACTTGTAACATAAGTAAGTCTGATCCCTTTCTTTTGTAGAAGAGTGTCTTGTCAATGGCTCCTCTTGTAAAACCATTTTCAAGAAGATGATTTGACAGCTCATCATACCATGCTCTAGGAGCCTGATGCAATCCATAAAGGGCTATGTTTAGCTTATACACCCTGTTGGGATACATTGGATCCTCAAAAACTGGAGGTTGAGCTACATACACCTCTTCATCAATCTTTTCATTTAGAAATGCAGACTTAACATCAAGCTGGAACACTTTAATGTTCTTTGAGGCAGCATATGCAAGAAAAATCATGATAGCTTCAAGTCTTGCAACAGGAGCAAAAACTTCCTCAAAGTCTATTCCTTCTTCTTGAAGGCATCCTAGTGCTACAAGTCTAGCTTTGTTCTTAGTCACCAAACCCCTTTCATCTCTTTTGTTTCTAAAAACCCATTTGGTTCCTATTGCATATCTGTCTATTGGCCTATCAACAAGATCCCACACATGTAGGTCTCTGAACTGTGCCAGTTCCTCTTGCATTGCTTCTACCCAACTATTGTCTTTTAGTGCTTGAGCAATGTTCTTTGGCTCTATTTGGGATAGAAAGCAGGAGTAGAGACAGATGTTTGCAATTTCAGAATGACTTCTTGTTACTCTAATCTCCAATGATGTTTTCAGAAGGATGATTCTTTTCCACATAAGGAGTTTGTATAATCATATTTGTAGACAAATTTGTGTCAAGATTTGTTTCATTGAGCTCTGGTTCTTCAATGATCAAATCAGTTTCTGCATCATGAAATTCTGGTGCTTCATCATTATGTTGTCCTGAAGTAGATGCACCATTGTTTTCTAAGTTTAATCTTTGAAATAGATCTTGAAATCTTGTTGTAGATGCAGCTTCTTCTCCACTTGCTTGGTTCCTTGTGTCTTGATTGTTCTTAGTATGATCATGTTCAGGACTGTGATTATTTTCTTGATCTTGTTCACCAATGTCACATGAGGAACTCTTCACAAAAGTATACTCCTTTTGTTTTCTAGCAACCTTTTTTCCATAATTCTTCTAAGTCCAGTGGTTTCTTCTTTTTCTCTTCAATTTCACTGGTCTTGTAGAATGAGTCATCAAAGTCTTCAGGATAAATCTTGAAAGACCTTATTAGCTTTTCATGATCAAACAGCCATGCTGCACCATCAACTGTATTGAATTGATTCTCATTAAAGATGATGTCAGATGATTCTATGACACTCAAATGGTCTTTCACATAAACTTTGTAAGCTTTTGAGTGTGTAGAATATCCAACAAAGAAACAATCAAGGTATTTTGTTTGAAACTTGTTCAAATAGTCCCTTGTGTTCAGAAGAAAACATTTGCATCCAAAGGGCTTGAAAAACTTAATGTAAGGCTTTCTGTTGTGAAATATTTCATATGGAGTTTTGTTATGCCTTTTGTTGACAAGTACCCTGTTCTGAACATAGCAGGCTGTATTTATGGCTTCAGCCCAAAAGGTGACAGGCAGATTAGCATCTGCTAACATGGTTCTTGCAGCTTCAATTAAAGTTCTATTTCTTCTTTCTGCAACACCATTTTGTTCAGGATTTCTAGGAGCTGAGAATTGTTGTTGTATTCGTTTTACTTCACAAAATTCTTGCATAACTCCATTCTTGAACTCAGTGCCATTGTCACTTCTCATCATCTTGACTTTATTATTCAATTTGTTCTCAATCATTGTTACACAACCTTTAATCAACTCAGAAGTCTCATCCTTGGTACTTAGGAAATAAACCCAAGTGTATCTTGAATAGTCATCAATGATCACAAGACAATATCTTTTCTTCCCTATACTTGGCACCCTCACAGGACCAAAGAGATCCATGTGAAGTAATTCAAGTACTTGATCAATTGAGTTGATGAGCTATGACTTATGAGTAGATTTGTGTTGCTTTCCTTTTTGGCATGAACTACAATGATCTTCCAATTTGAACTCTCTTGTAGGTAAGCCTATGACATGCTCACCTTTGACAAGTCTATTCATATTCTTTAAGTTCACATGACAAAGTTTCCTATGCCACAATTTTGATTCATTTTCAGTGGCTTTGGAAACAAAACATGCACCTCCTCTTGAGATAGCTTCTTTCATATTCAATTCATACAAGTTACCATTTCTTGGTGCCATCATCATAATCATTTTAGGTGGAATCACAAACTCAGGCTTCAAGATGAAACAGTGGGAGTCATCAAAACTGACTTTGTATCCCTTATCACACATTTGTGATATACTCAGTAGATTGTATTGAAGACCTTCAACATGAAATACATTATCAAATGAGACTTTCCCATTTGTTAAGATTCCTTTTCCAACAATCTTTCCACAATTTTCATCATTCCCAAAAGCTACAGGACCTTCATACTTTTCTTCATAATTGACAAGAGACCTCTTGTCACAAGTTATGTGCCTAGAACAACCACTATCCATGTACCCTATGTCATTCAGAGGAGTGGACTGTTTCTGCACATACAAAGAAAGTTTGATCAGTTGAGTGATGAAGTGCAAGTCCTATCAACTTGCAGCTCATCAGATTCAGTTTCAGACACAGCTTGGGAAGTGAGTGTTGTTGGTTCAGGATCTTCATGAGTGAGTTCTAGATTGTCTGAATTGTCTGTTTCATAACCACACTCTCTTGGGGTTTTAACAAGTGAGGTTGAGTTCTGATACTCAGCTGAGTCAGAGGCATACTCCTTTATCACATAGTCCTTCTTTTCAGAGTAGTCTCTCACATCAGGAACTTGCTCAACCTTTGTTTCTGTTTTAGGTTTCCAAAGAAAACCTTGTGGTTCATATCCATGCTTTAACAGAAACTTCTCATCACCAGTGAGTTCAGTTGGTTTCTTTCTAGGATATGCATCATTTCTTCTTGTTTTCTCATTGCTTGATGATCCTTGAGAACTATCAGAATTGACAGATTGAGTATCCCTTTTTGGGATTATTCTCAAGGGTTGAGAGCCCTTTTTAACATTTTTCACTGGAGATTTACCCCTTTTAACATGTTTGTCCACATGTTTCTTGGCTTTCATTGAATGCCTTTGGCTCTCGTTTTCCAGAACTTTCTCTTCACAAACCTTTGCCATACCCAAGTATTTTTCATACTTCATTTTGTAGGCCACAAAGTCTTGTCCATACTTTGTTTCACCTGGGACATGAAAAGGCTTGAATTTGAGTCTTTCATTACAGGAGTCTGTATGATGACCATATTCATCACACTTCTTGCACCATACCTTTCCTTTGAAAATTTTATGTTCTTTTGGTTTCTTGAACCTTTCACTTGGTCTTAGTTCATTGACTCCAATGGTCTTCTTGTTCTTTAGACTGTCAAAGTTGATTGAGAAATGGACAAATTCCTCAATCTTGATGTCCTTTCTTTCAATCTTGCTCTTTACAAACACATATTTTTGCATATTCAGTGGTTCTTCATCTTGATTTTCTCTATGTATTGATTGTCTTTTCTCATATTCTTCCATAGTTTCCACATCTCCAATATCAAGAACTTCATGATTAGAGAAAATAGGATAAACAGGGATAAAGTTCTCAACATTCACATCTTCTTTCACCCTTTTCTTATTGTTCTGCTTTATCCTTTCCAATACTTCTTGGCTTGGAGGCCTAACAGCATTGTAATTTACCTTTCTTCTTTCACATATGTCGAAGGACACATGTTCTCTTTTTGTTCTTTCATTCTGTTTCTTCATTCTTGATGTGACAGGTGGATATTTTGGAAGTTTGTCAATGGATTCTGGCTTCTTGTATCTTCTTCCTCTTTCAGCAGCTTTGAGTTCCTCTTCAGTAATTTGTCACTCAAATCACTCAAGTCATCATGATTCAAATCAATTGACTCAAGGTCATCTTCAGAGACTTGAACTCCAATTGACTTTTCTTCTTTCAACTCTTTCTTCACAACAAACTCTCCTTCTTCACTCATCTCAACATTCTTATACAAATCCACAAGTTCTTCTTTGTCTTGAAAGACATCTTTGAATTATTGTAGATATGCATTTCTTTTCTCTTTATCAACTCTTGGCATAAAGTTGTTGTTAAAAGGTGGTGGTACTGCTTTGTACTTGTCTTCTTCTTTAACTTGGTTTAAAATTCCACAGATGTTTCCAGTGGAGACCAAGTTCTTCAAGAATTCATTGTCAGCTTGCAGTTTTGTGTTTAGCACATTCTCTTCTATAATCATTTTCTTCAACCCATCAATTTCAGTGGTGAATCTTTTATGAGCTCTGTAATTGTTTACACAGTCTTCTTCCAAACTTTTCATTCTTTCTTCACTCACTAGTTCACTCGCCTCATATGCATTGATGATACTTTGTTTCTTAAAACACTCACTTTCCAGCTTGCCTACTTTCATTTTTCAGTTCATTGATAAATTCAGTTAAATCAATCGTAGGAGCAGAATGTACCTGAGATGATGATCCAGTTTCTTTCTCAATTATGGCCATGAATGCTACATTTGCCCTCTTGATATCATCTGCAATGTCTTTTTCATGATTGCTCCAATCAAAGTTACCCTCATGCTGTGTTGTTACAACAACATTTCCTTGATTTCTGACCTGGTTCTGATTGGTTGGAACAGTGTTGTTTGGAACATTTTGATGGTTTTGATTGTTGTTTCTCTGAAAACCTTGATTCTGATGCATTCCTTGATCATGATTGTTTATTTGAGGTTGAAAGTTGTTGAAGTTGGGATTATAGTTGTTGTTGGGATTGTTGTTGAAGTTTTTGTTGTTGGGTCTCTGCTGATATTGAGTCTGTTGTTGATACTGAGGCTGCTGATTTCTTGGTTGGTTTTAAAATTGGTTCACTTGGAAATTTCTTGGCATGTTACATTCTCTTGCAAAATGACTAGGCTGTTGGCAGTTGTAGTAGATGGCTTTTGACTTGTCAAAACCAATTCTTTCATTTGGTACTGATAGAAGTGACCTACCAGTCCTGTTGTAAAGCCTCTTGCTTCTAAGAGCCAACATGGCTGCTTGCCACTTCAAATCCATGTCCTCCAAATCATGAGCATCTATCTGCTCAAGATCATCTTGTACTACACTTGTGTGAATTAGATTCTTTGCAACAAATGCATTATATGACAGTGAACATTGAAAGCAAGGCTTGTGTATCACTGCCTTGACCATTTCCACCACTAGTGTGAGGAACATTCCCACTTGCCATAGAGGCAGAATCAGTTTCATCAATCAGCTGCACATTGAATCTTTGCTGGTTTCCTTGATTGCTAACACCAACAAATGCTTTTGGAGTATCAGAATTAAGTTCAACAGGTTCTTCAATGATAGTAATCTGCTGTTGATTCTTGGTAGTCAAATTACCCATAGGTGCAATCAATGCATTTGAAACATTGAAGCATGGTCTTTCCTCCTTAATCATTTCATTCTCTATCATCTCTATTTCTGCAGCTTGAAGAAAGCATACTACATCATCCACTTTTAGCTCATTGAAGTTGTGCTTTATAAGGATGAACTTGCAGGCAGTATACCATTCCTTTGGCATAGAGTTGAGCAACTTGGTATTGAGGTCAAAGTCAGTCATGACATAATCTGTGGTTCTGAGATCATTCGCAATTCCCGGAAACCTCTCCAGAATTGATTTCAACCTTTCTCCTTCTTTATACTTGAATCTTTCTAGCTGCTGCTTCAATCTCTGCTTCTTGATGTTTTTGAGTTCAACATTTCCCTCAAACATTTCAAGTATTGCATCATACATTGCTTGGCATTGGGATGATGTGCAACCTTCGTAAGTATTTCCCAAGACAGACCTAGCTTCAACATAGCTAAAGCCTTGTCATCTACCTTTCTCATCCTTTCTCTTACAGCAGCAGTTGCTGCCTGATTTTCACCTTCTGCAACTTCCCCTTGTGGACCATTCTTGAAGGAGTTCCATATATCAACATCATTATAGCAAACGGCTACTTCAAACAAGACCTTCCATTTAGTGAAATTTTCCTGTCCAGACAGTCTAGGAATCTTGTTAGTAGAGACTTCTTGTTCCTCGTAACCAGACATTTTGAGAAATCAAAAGTAGTTTCTTTGTAAAAACAAAGTTCAAAATAATCAGATCTGAAAACCGATTGTTCAGATCTGAGGTGTCTGATGCGATAAGAGTAAGATTTATATATAAAGATTAAAACTTTGATTAAAATAAGGAAGAGGAAACACCAAATGAATGGAGATCTGGAAGAAAAATGAAGAACAGAGTTGCTGACGTCACGTTTCAATGTAACAGTGGTCTGCTGACGTCATTCTTCTTTAAATCTTCAATCAGCAACAATCTTTCCAAAATAGCAGCAACAAGCTCTGATACCACTTGTTTGGTCCCTTGATTTCAGCTGGATCTTACTTAATCATGTCATAACTCACACAAATAAATGTGTCGACAAGAGAGTTAATGACGGGTTGCTATATTTAGAAAGACGACCGTTTGTTAATGGCGGAATCAATAACAAACATACGGTTGCAAAATCAGTATTCAAAGGTAACCAACTAGAACAAGATTCACTCAAAAGATTTCCATTTATATAATATCAATCATACAAAGTGGATAATCGATTTAGTGTTTCTTGATGGTTTATCCGTACTAAGACAGCCGTCACACACATAATATTCTATTCTTAATAAATGTGTCTGTCTGCCTTGTCCGGCTTGTTCCCTCTTGGTGGCGTGCTCTAAAACATTCTATTTATAGGCCTGCCACCCTAGGACAGCTGTCATTCCTTCTAGAAACCCCAAACGTACATACATATTCAAATTACATAATCAGAAAATAGTCTAAGTGTAAAACAAGTCTTCCGTGTAGGCTTTGCATCAAACTTCACATTCCGAGTACGCTGTGTACTCTGCCATCCTTCAGGACTTGGTAACATAGAAGTGTGCTGGGAATCAGTTTCCGGGTAGACTTTACTTGAAGAGTACTTTACCAAGTAAAATACTCACCGGGTAGACTTCAGTCTTCTTGACTTTGCCAGACTTTGCCCGACAAACCCTTACGAGTAACCTTGTTCTTCAATGGTCCATTTCAACTTTTTGCTATAAAAATAACTTATTAGCAAAGTGTACTCGGGAGCACTGTGCCTTGCTTGAGTTGAACCTTGCCCGATGTTTCTTAGAGATATTCCTTTAGATTATCAAGCTTGTTCGAACCACTTATTATTAATGAATACCTTGCCCGGTCTTCCAATTACTTGGCTTCATGGACTTGGTTAGCCAAAAGCTTACTCGGGAGAGAACCTTACTTGGCTATGAAGTACAGACTTGCTTGATAAAGTGAACCTTTCTCGGATTTACATAGATTAGTGAACCTTGCCCGGAAATGCACTAATTTGCAAACCTATCTCGGATATCCACTAAAGAAGACTACTTGAAGATAACATTGCCCGATAGACAAAATATCGTACCCGGCTAAGTAAAAGCTTGCTCGGATATCTAAGGTGTGCCCGGATCCATACTCAGCGAATTCTGAGGAGGTTGAGAAGATTCCAATCTTCCATGTACTTCATCTTGGTCAAATCTTTGACTCAACAATCTCCCTCTTAGGTCAATTGATTGACTCAACACAGTTCCTATGAATCCAAGCAAAAACTTGTTCCTTGATTTTTGCAATTTTGGATTTTTCTTTTCTTGATTTTAAAACTATTTTTGGTGAATCCTCAGACTTTTCAGTCTTAGGATCGTTTTTGATTTTATCTTTTTTAGTTTTCCAAAGTGGTTTCTTTTTGCGCTTTTCTTTATTAACTTTGGATCTCACATCCACTTCGCTAGGTTTACTATCGGATTGATTAGCCTTTGAATCTGGGCTACTAAAAGCACCTTTTGGGGAATGACTAAGTCGCCTTTGAATATCAAGTTGTTGTTTGAACTAGTTCTTGCAATGTCTTGCAAGGTGAGAAGAATGTCCACACACAAAACAAAATTTTCTCCTTGGAGACCCATAGAACTCATCATAACTATTGTATGGTTGGTGCGGTGGGAAATGTGATCCATGGAAAGGAACATGATTATAAAACACATTTGATGTGTGACCCCGATCATCAAAAACACTAGTGTAATATGAATCAACATCATTTTGTTGATAATGACCATAGTAGTTGTTATCAAAATAGTTGTATGATTGAGGATTTTGTGATTGATTAGTTGTTTGAGAAAATGATCTTTTATTTGGTGGCACATATTTACATGAATTACTCGTTTGATTATCATTTTCAAACACTTTTCTTATACTTGAATTATCCTCAGTCTTACAACTTGATGATGAACAACTTGATATGTTCACCTCAACATGCCTTTCAACTGACCCACTTTCTTCTACACAAACTATTGAACAAGATAAATCACTACTGGAACTGACTGATGAAGGAATGGAATCAACCGTTTTGGAGACAGGAGGAATAAATGTCTGGGGTTTTGGCACGTGACCAATACTATAGACCATTTCGTCTTCGGGTAGGGTATTGAAACTAAAGTGAGGAAGGCTAGTATAATTCTCATTGAATGGAGGTGGAACTTCTGTGTGATCATAGCCTATACCTATCTTTTATTTCACCCCAATCTGTGCCCCAATAATCCCTTTCAATTTATCAGAGGCTAATTCAAATCTTTCAACGGCTATTTTTCTTTGAGTTAAATCTAATTCTAGCTTCTCAATTTCAACGTTTATTTCAACAACACGTCTTTCATGATGTTCAGCTAGTTTATTAGATTCGAAAAGTTTTCACTGAGGTTAGCCATATCATGTTATTGTGATTTTTTAACCTAGTGGCAAATATCTTTTCAGCTTTCCTAAGTTCATCGTTCTGGCATTTAAGATTGAGATTTTCATCCATTAGGGCAACATTATGAGTTCTATAGTTCTCAATTTACTTTTTACAAGCTTGATTGCCTAAGTGTGTGTGCCTCGGGAAGGATAAGACTTGTTTGACTGCTCAAAGGGTCAACGGTCAACTCAAATTACTTTGACTTGATTACATTAGATTAAATTAGATTAGAATACAGTTAGATTAGATTAGATTAGAATAGAGTTAGAATAAATTTTTTTTTTTTGAATTCGATTAGATAATATGCAAATTCGATTCGAAAATATGCAATTCGATTCGACAATATGCAATTCGGTTCGAAAATATGCAAATTCGATTTGACAATATGCAATTTGATTTGACAATATGCAATTCGATTCGACAATTTGCAAATTCGATTAGAGAAGAATATTTTTTTTAAGATAACACCCAAACTAACAATAAAGTCTAAAGAACTTTAGACTAAAAACAATATATCGACCTAGATCTATGTTTTTAAACTAGATCTGAACTCGGACACGAAAACAAAAACTCCAAAAACTTACATTTGATGATTTTCGGCTATCTCTAGAATGTAAAGCACTCAAAATGTAGTAAGTAACACGAAAAAGACGGTCAAATCTACCAAAACTAGGATCAAAACCCGAAAAGTTTGATCCGAAATCCACAAAAGTTTAGCCAAAAGCTCTGATACCACTAGTAGGTCCTCTTTGAATGGATCTAGCAGCTTTACTTGGATCAATCCGTGTTGTTAGCTAGCGGAAATCATTAACAACACTCGGATCTCGGATCTTAGTTTGTAAGAAAAGAAAGAAAGATAAAGTGAGGTAGAGAGAGAAAGTTCTCTTTATTTCCAAGACTTTATTTCATATGAGATGTTGGAGACTTGGTTGTGAAGAAACGGGTTAAGTGACCCTTTATATAGGGTTCCCATTTCTCCATCTTTTACATTTCGTCCGTACAAAATAAAGGTACTGAGGTACGTAATACACCAAATATTAGAAAATATAAAGACATACACATTCCTAATACTAATATAGAATATTAGCCCTACATGCGGTGACAACGGGCAATAAAGTGGAATTTCATTTCTTCGAGAAGTTTGAGTTGATTCGGTTCAACAAAAGGGATATTGTATATATAACAAAACTAGTGAATTGCTCACCAACATTTGTGTTGACCGATTATATTTTTATACAATGCTACAGGTATGATATTTGGTCAAATGAAGAATTCAGGACGTTGTCATCTAGTTGGACGTTAGGATATTTTTAACGGACAATGTTTTATTTAATTGTTGTTTATCTTATTTGAATTGTATTTGTATTTTGAGCAAGTTGTACTTGAGACTTGACTTAACGAATTAAATGTTTAATTATTGTCACTATAATAATGTCATGTGTTCATGTATAATCAACATCATGCCTCCACATGTTTCATCGCTTTGGTTGGGGTGTGACATTAAGATCCTTTGACTATAAATACCCAAGGGAGTCTAAGGGATCCACAACCCTTTGCGTTTATGTCATACACCTTTCACCTACTACTTTCTTTCTCTACATCTCTCTAGTTTCTCTAGTTTTCTTCTCAAACTGATCCGAGATTCGAGTGCATGAGTTGGATTCCGCTCTCCTCATGCACGAATTGGTCCGAGTTATTGTTAGATTCATTGTTTTGGGACTTACAACAAGAGATGATTTTTGGTATTATATATCTATGTAAATGATTACTATTGAAAATTCATGCAAACATAAGAGGATAGGACGAGTTTTGCTATTATATCGAAGTTTTATTCTATTGCATCAAATCTTAACAATGTTAAGAATCACATTTGTTGATTATCTTATTCTAAGTTTAAGCCATTTAATCTAATATGTACTAAAATTATCATTCAATGCTTGCGCTAAACCTCAAAGAGAGTAATTTTTGTTGTCTATGTGTAATCGTAAGTCGTGGTTGTATATTGTCAAATATTGATGTAAGAGGGATGCTAATTTTTTTCATTAAAATAAGAGCAAAAGTAAATGACATCTACCTGTATATTAATAATAGCAGTCATTGTCCCCGACTGTTGAGTCAAACAAATTGACCTAATGGGGAGATTGTTTGGTCAAAGATTTGTTCTAAAAAGACATATAGAAGATTGGAATCTTCTCAAACTCCTTAGAATTCGCTAAGTATGGATACGGGCACATCTTAGACCTCCAAGAAAGCTTTCTACTTAGCCGGGTATGATATTTTGTCTATCGGGCAAGGTTATCTTCAAGAAGTCTTCTTTAGTGGATATCTGAGCAGGGATGCAAATTAGTGCATTGTCGGGCAAGGTTCACTAGTTTATGTAGATCCAGGAAAGGTTCACTTTATCAAGAAAGTATGTTCTTCAAAGCCAAGTAAAGTTCACTCCCGAGTAAGCCTTTGGCTATCCAAGCTCATGAAACCAAGTGATTGGAAGACCAGGCAAGGTATTCATTAATAATAGTGGTCCAAGCAAGCTTGATGATTTAATGGAATATCTTTAAGTAATATCGGGCAAGGTTAAACTCAAGCAAGGAACAGTGCTACCGAGCACACTTTGCTAATAAGTTAATTTCTAGCAAAGAGTTGAATGGACCATTGAAGAACAAGGTTGCTCGTAAGGGTTTGTCGGGCAAAGTCTGGCAAAGTCAAGAAGATTGAAGTCTACCCGGTGAGTATTTTACTTGGTAGAATACTCTTCAAGTAAAGTCTACCCGGAAACTGATCCCGAGCACACTTCTATGTTACCAAGTCCTGAAGGATGGCAAAGTACACAGCCTAATCGGAAAATGAATATTGTTGCAAAGCCTACCCGGAAGACTTGTTTTACACTTGGAATATTTCTGATTATGTAATTTGAATATGTTTTATCATTTAGGCTTTCTAGAAGGAATGACAACTGTAAAGGTGGTGTCAGGCCTATAAAAGGAATAATTTAGGGCACGCCTCCTAAGGTAGACAGACTCATTAATTCATAGAGAATATTATTGAGTGTGACGGCTGTCTTAGAATAGTACAGATAAAACTTTCCCTCAAGAAACCGTAAATTGATTACCCTTTGTATAATGAATGTTATATAAATGGAAATCTTTTGAGTGAATCCTGAGTTTGTTAGTTACCTTTTATTATTAATTGCAACTACCCTGTTTGTTATTGATTTCACATTTAACAAACGGTAATCTTTCTAAATATAGCAACTCGTCATTAACTCCCTTGTCGACACATCAATTTGTGTGAGTTATGACATGATTTGAGTAAGATCCAGCTGAAATCGGGGACCTGACAAGTGGTATCAGAGCTTGTTGCTGCTATCTTGGAAAGATTGTTGCTGATTGAAGATTTGAAGAAAGATGACGTAAGCAGACCACTGTTCCATTGAAAACTGACGCCAGCAGCTCTGTTCTTCATTTTTCTTCCAGATCTACAATCATTTGGTGTTTTCTCTTCCTTATTCTGTTTAAAGCTTTAATTTTTATATATAAATCTTGTTCTAACCGCATCAGATACATCAGATCTGAACAACCGGTTTTCAGATTTGATTAGTTTTGAACTCTGTTTTTGCAAAGAAACTACTTTTGATTTCTCAAAATGTCTGGTTACGAGGAACAAGAAGTGTCTACTAACAAGATTCCTAGACTCTATGGACAGGAAAATTCATAAAATGGAAGGTCTTGTTTGAAGCAGCCGTTTGCTATAATGATGCTGATATGTGGAACTCCACAAGGCACTGAAGAGGAAGGTGCAAATACAGCTGCGACTGCTGCTGTGAGAGAAAGAATGAGAAAAGTAGATGACAAGGCCTTTAGCTATGTTAAAGCTAGGTCTGTCTTGGGAAATACTTACCAAGGTTGCACATCATCCCAATGCAAAGGCAATGTATGATGCAATACTTGAAATGTTTGAGGGAAATGTTGAGCTCAAAAACACCAAGAAGGAGAGATTGAAGCAGCATCTAGAAAGATTTAAGTATAAAGGAGAAAGGTTGAAATCTATTCTTGAAAGTTTCTAAACAATAGTGAATGATCTCAGAACCACAGACTATGTCATGACTGACTTTGACCTGAATACCAAGCTGCTCAACTCTATGCCAAAGGAATGATACACTGCCTGCAAATTCATCCTTCAGAAGCACAACTTCAATGACTTGAAATTGGATGATGTATTGTGCTTCCTTCAATCTGCAAAGATAGAGATGATAGAGAATGAGATGATTAAGGAGGAAAGACCATGCTTCAATGTTTCAAATGCATTGATTGCACCTATGGGTAATTTGACCACCAAGAATCAACAGCAGATTCCTATTATTGAAGAACCAGTTGAGCATAGTACTGACACTCCAAAATCCTTTGTTGGTGGTAGCACAAGTAATCTTGGAAACCAGCAAAGATTCAAAGTACAACTGATTTATGACACTGATTCTGTCTCAATGGCAAGTGGGAATGTACCTCATACTAGTGGTGGACATGGTCAAGGCAATGAAACACAATCCTTTCTTTCAATGTTTACAGAATCATATAATGCTTTTGTTGCAAAGAATTTGATTCACACAAGTGTGGTACAAGATGGTCTTGAGCGAGATGTTGATGATTTGGAGGACATGGATTTGAAGTGGCAAGCAGCCATGTTGGCTCTTAGAAGCAAGAGGCTTTACAACAGGACTGGTAGGTCACTCCTATCAGGGCCTAATGAAAGAATTGGTTTTGATAAGTCAAAAGCCATTTGCTATAATTGTCAACAGCCTGGTCATTTTGCAAGAGAGTGTAACATGCCAAGAAACTTTCAAATGAACCAATTTCAAAACCAACCAAGAAATCAGCAGCCTCAATATCAACAGAATCAGCAAAGACCCAACAACAACAACAACTTCAACAACAACTTTAACAACAATCCCAACAACTATAATCCCAACTTCAACAACTTTCAGCCACAAATGAACAATCATAATCAAGGAATGCCTCAGAATCAAGGTTTTCAAAGAAACAACAACCAAAACCTTCAAATTGCTCCAGACAACACTATTCCAGCCAACCAAAACCCAATCAGAAATCAAGGAAATGTTACTGTAACTACACAGCATGAGGGTAACTTTGATTGGAGCAATCATGAAGAAGACATTGCAGATGATATAAGGAAAGTAAATGTGGCATTCATGGCCATAATTGAGCAAGAAACTGGATCATCTTCTCAGGTACATTCTGCTTCTACTATTGATTTAACCGAAGTTACCAATGATTTGAAAATGAAAGTAGGCAAGCTGGAAAGTGAGTGTTTTAAGAAACAAAGTATCATAAATTCATATGAGGCAAGTGAACTAATAAGTGAAGAAAGGATGAAAAGTTTGGAAGAAGACTGTGTAAACAGTTACAAAGCTCGAAAAATGTTCACAACTGAAATAGAAGGGTTGAAGAAAATGATTATAGAAGAGAAGGTGCAAAACACTAAGTTGCAAGTTGACAATGAATTCTTGAAGAACTTTGTGACAATCGTCAATTTCAGGTTAACTACGTTAACTCCGTTAACTCAACTCCGTCAATTCAAACTTAAAGATCACTGAATCTATAACGCACACCTCATTACATTTAAACTAGGGTTTAAATGACGCTTAACACTTACTACATGTGTAGTCTTTCGGGAATTGCACCGAAACGCAAACGAGTTGACGCAAACGATTGGTGAATAAACGAAAAACATCAAAACAATAAATATGTGATAATTATGTGTTAGACTTATGTGTTATGTGATAACATTGTATAAACGTTAACTCAATGTGCTAGAACTGTTATTTAAGCTAGAAAAGTAACATTTGGAAGTTGAGGGACTAAAGTGTAACATGTTATTATAAATAATAACATAAACCTAAAACCCTAACACTCTTTCTCTCCCTCCCAAACCCGACGGCAGCCTCTAGACCCCCCCCCCCCCTTGCGATTGGCCCTCATACACACACATACAAGCAATCTTTCATGCTTTTGATTGAAGATTAAGGTGCTAGGAAGGTATAAACGACTATCCTTTGCATCATTTATACTTAATTTCGATTTTTAATGGGTTAATTAAAAAAACCCTAGGGCCGATTTTTGTATATAAGTTGTGTTCATAAGTTTTGTTTGATTTGATGATGTATTGATGATGATTTGATAACTAGTATTGATATTATTACATGTTAATTGTTGTGTCTTTAAGTTTGAGATCAAATAAAACCTTAACCATATATGTATGGTGAAATTGATATGCATGGATAGTGGTTATAGTGTCTAGAATGTTATATGAATGATTTGTGGTCCATAGATAGTTAATATGTTGAGTTTGGATGCAAACAGTTTCTGGTCAGATTGTGTTGTTGATGTTCAATTGACTGTAACGGGGTGTAAATGTGAAAATTGGTTGAGATAATTGATACTAGAGTAAACTAGGTTGAGTCTAGTTTCTAAAGAATATAAATTTGCAATTTTTGGACGTGTAAAAGTTAACCTTTATGATTTTACAAAAACGTTGTGCAAAGCTGAGTTGTTAGACCTGCTGTTAGGTTGTTTTGTAAATATTATATCTCATGAACTACGAGACCAATTGGGTTGGTTCCACTTCTGGAAGTTGGCTTGTTGAGTTAGGAACCTAACCCAAGTGGTCTTGCATTTGTTGGATTTTTCATTTAACGGGAATTGCATATAACTTTCTGTTGCGCATAAATTTGACTGTTATGAGTTTGCTGTGGTAAATTGATCATTATGAGAAATATATATGGAATAAAAATACAACAAAATATGTTCTGGAAACCTAACACATATATGATTTTGTGATGATTTTTGGTAAATTAATTGAGATGCTATGATCGGTGGAATAGACTAGTTTTACAAGTAGAATTCTGTCATTAAGAAACTAGTTGCTGAATTTTGTAAAAGTTGCATGAAACATGGTAATTGCTAATTTATTTGTCGTGTTTTGACCAAATTGCCCTTGCGGGGAGTAATTGCTAGTGATGTACTTTATTAATACATGACACGTAAATAATTGCTCACACATGTAATGTATCACAACTGTACTTGTTAAAGTCACACACGATTCACAAACGAAACACGAAACGTGATATTTGCATAGGTACTACGTGCCGGGTCTAGAGACTCGTTAATAGTTCCGACACTTAGAAAATCTCTTTGTTGTTTTAGAACGCTAGAGAGAGTTTTCTGTGACGCGCATCACTTGGTGATTTATTTTTGGGAATTCTTCGCAAACAGTGAGTTCACTTACCCCTCTAAACTATTTTCAAACGCTTTTCACTTGGGGGATAACATACTCCGAAAACGCATTTAAGATTTTGTTAATATAAATTATATATCACTTGTAAAGACTAAGTGGCAAACGCAATAACTAAAGTCCTTCATTCACATCGAACCATTTAATATTGGATAATAGTGAGTCATTGTTGAGTAGTACTACTGGGTTTGACAAACCCCACCCAACCCTAAACTCGACTGGAGGTCGAGTGGGTGTAATCTTGGCTAAACACATACCATGGTCGGGATAGACCTGGTGGCAAGGCAAATGATAAACAGTCAGCTTCGGTGTCGAACACTTAGTAATACTTGTTTTATAGGCTAGCTACCTATAGATATATAATTGACATAACACTATCTGGTAACGCAAAACGCTGAACGCAAAACGCAAAACGCTAAACGCAAAACGCTGAACGCAAACGTAACGCTTTATTGATATAAGCTTGTGAACTCACCAACCCCGTGTTGACACTTTTAGTATGTTATTCTCAGGTAGCCGAGGCGGGCGCGCGGTATAGGATCATGCATTGCTTGAAAACGCTTTTGTTATGCAAACTATTTTAAAACTGTTATCATTGGGTTTAAGTCGTCCTGCATGACGCAACATTTTGTTTTATGGTTTGATTATAACTAATGAATCCGATCCTGTTAGTTCACACCCTCTGACGGTAAAACTCCGTTAGTGGATTTTGAGGGTGTGACAAACTTGTTTTCCACTGGAAACATCTGTGGAATTTTAAACCAAGTTAAGGAAGAAGACAAGTACAAAGCAGTACCACCACCTTTCAACAACATCTTTATGCCAAAAGTTGATAAAGAAAAAAGAAAATGCATATCTACAACAATTCAAAGATGTTTTTCAAGACAAAGAAAAACTTATGGATTTGTATAAGAATGTTGAGTTGAGTAAAAAAGGAGACTTTGTTGTGAAGAAAGATTTGAAAGAAGAAAAGTTAATTGGAGTTCAAGTCTCTGAAGATGACTTTGATTCAATTGATTTGAATCAAGATGACTTGAGTGATTTAAGTGATCAAATCACTGATGAGGAAATCAAAGCAGCTGAAAGAGGAAGACAATACAAGAAACCAGAGTCCATTGACAAACTTCCAATATATCCACCTGTCACATCAAGAATGAAGAAACAGAATGAAAGAATAAAGAGAGAGCATGTTTCCTTTGACATATGTGAAAAGATGAAGGTAAATTACAATGTTGTAAGGCCTCCAAGCCAAGCAGTATTGGAAAAGATAAAGCATACAACAAAAATAGGGTAAAAGAAAATGTGGATGTTGAAAAATTTATCCCTGTTTATCCAATTTTCTCTAATCATGAAGTCCTTGATATTGGAGAAGTGGAAAAAATGGAAGAATATGAGAAGAGACAATCAAGACATGGAGAGAGTCAAGATGAAGAACCACTGAATATGTAAAAAATTGTGTTTGTAAAGAGCAAGACTGAAAGACAAGACATCAAGATTGAGGAGTGTCACACCCCGACCAAAGGCGGCGGAACATGCCGAGGTGTAACGATTGCCCATAAGCGCATGACACTATTTAAAGCGACAATATTTAACAAACTCATTTCATTTCACAACATCGAAAATGTCACATAACCAAATATTCATAAGTAAAATACAACAAAATATAACAAAATATAGAAAATCAAATATTGTTCTTTTTTGCTAATATCCTAACGGTATTTGTGACGTTTTCTCCACCAAACTCCAAAATCAACCTAGATGCAAACCTGTAACATTTCATAAAATAAAGTTTATCAACACAAAGGTTGGTGAGCAATTCATAAGTTTGAAAAATAGATATATAGTATGAAAAGCCACAAAACTAGTATACAAAACCATAAATAATAGCTATAAACTTGGATAAATAGTTATCGCTAACAAGTAAGCGACACCCAAATATAAGGGGTTGCCAAATAGTTTAGGATTTTATAGTTATCGTTAATTGCATTACGTTAACGACACCTTGCCATGAGGGGTTGCCAAATGGTCTAGGATTTATAGTTCCACCATCCAAAAGCGATAAACACATAAGCAAATAAGCATAGAACACCAAGTCGAGCAATTATTCAAGTAAAGTATACAACAACGTTTGTGGTTTAAGACCCCAAGTATAAAACATTTAGTTTAGATAAGATGAAATGTCACCCCCAAAATAAAAGATAGAAAACGGGGTATGAAGTTACTCACGTTCAAGTATAAAACTTGATCGGTAAAAGATGAATAACCGGATGGATGAAGTTTAACGAGCAAGGCCTATATGACAATAAAATCTTGGATTTAGAATGGTTGTCTTGAAGATCTTTAAATAAAATAATTGTTGCAAAAACTAAACAATTAAAGTTCAAGGTTTAAAATGTAACTATTTAAGAATTTATAATAACAATCCTTTAAAAATGTAAATTTGCTCGAAAACCGGGTTAAAGTATCTAACCTTAATATTTACTTAACCAATTTTAAGTAATAATGTGGGAAAAATGCTAAAATGCAAGTTCCTTTGAGACAAAGATACTAAAACGGGTATTTAACGAGTGTTCGGGTTGTCGGTTCGGGTCTTGACAAATGGTCAAACCCAAAGTCAACTTTCCAACATATTAATTGTTATGAGATAACTCATTAAAATATACTAACACTTAACCAAGTATGTAGATCTATTGTTTAGAACTAACAACGCACGTTAAGCGAGTGTTCGGTTTTGTCGGTCCAAACTATGTGATGAGATCAAGTTGGATCCAACAATTCCAAGTACTTAAGAAAATAATTAAAATATGTTGGTAAACTATTTTTAAAGAAATATACAAGTCTTGATAGCTAAAAACACATTTGTGTGTCTTAAGCGAGTAAAAGTCGGTATAGTTCGGTTTGGTTCGGTCTCCATCTCACAAATAGTTCATAGATGGTTTCTACATGCCCAAATATCATAGAACTTGTATATTGGTTTATAAATGAAGAAAACTTAAATTTTACAACTAAAAAGTTAACTACAAGTCTTTTAAGCAAAAGTTTCGGTTTAGTTCGGTTTCCATCTCCCAACGAGTTCATAGATGGATTCCATATGCTTAATATCAAAGAACTTGTAAAAATGATTTTTGAAACTCAAATCTAGCAATAAACATGTTTAAACAACTATTTTAACAAAACTAGTAATCAAAAGTTCGGTTTCCGGTTTGGACTAGTTTCGGTTAAACCGAGGTTAGTCTTTTACAAACCCACACCATGGAACTTGTAAATAAGATGAACAAACTAAAAAGGGTTATAAGTTAGTCATAATTGATATCTATATTAAGTTATGTGTGTGTAAATATATATCAAGAACACGAAGTCCTCCATGAAGCCTTGCCTTATGACATTCGATACTTAACCAACGGAGTCGGTGAAGTAACAAATAAAGGAAACAAGGGTGTGTATTATATATATGTTGTACCACCATATTCAAGTGTTAGTAATATTATATGAACAAGTTAAAATGAAATACTATAGTTAGTTGACCTTAAGAAATCAAAATAACAAAATGTTGAAGATGAATACTTGGATTTGAGAGAGATTTGGAGAAGATGAACAACCAAAATGGTGTATGGAGCCTTGCTTTTATAATGGTAAGAGTATGTTTCATACAAATAGGGTAAAGATGCATGTGATGGTTGAAATGGTCAAACAAGTTTTTGGTAAATGGCAATAATAGACCCCAAAGTTTGGTTTAAGTCCTTTTTAAAGAGTTTTAAGGACCAAAAAGAATGTTTTCAAGACCCAACAAGTGTAAAACAATATTGTAACATAAAATCCATCATTTTGATTATATCATAAGCTTTGGTTTAAAAAATGGGTCGGTTTACATGATAAACGAATACAAAAACGAATACAAAGGAGACCCGAAATTGACGAATGTCAAAGTATCTACTACTTTAGGAAATTTCGTCCCGAAATTAAGATGAAGATGATGATGCAAAAAAATGTGGATACTTCTCTTTCATTGCGTCTTCTCGTTCCCAATTAAACTCCACGCCACGTCGTGATTCCCATCGAACTTTTACTAACCGAATACGACTACGCTTGGTTTTCTTCTCGTTGCGATCCAAAATCTCAACGGGTCGTTTAACCATAATCATAGACTTGTCAACATGTACTTCGTCGAGAGGTATATGGAGATTACCCTCGGCTAAGCACTTCTTAAGATTTGATACATGAAAAGTCGGATGAACACCGGCAAGTTCACGCTACTTTCGCAACACGCTCAAGAATTTTGAAATGACCAACGAAACGAGGAGCTAGTTTACCCTTCTTTCCAAAACGGACTACCCCCTTCCAAGGGGATACTTTTAGAAGGACAAGATCGTCAACATTAAATTCGATCGGTTTTCGCCGTTTGTCGGCGTAACTCTTCTGACGATCTCTAGCGGCTAGGATATTCTTACGGATTTGATTAATGACATCGGTGGCTTCTTGGACCATTTCGGGTCCCGTGATTTGAGCTTCACCAATTTCGTTCCAACAAATCGGGGAACGACATTTACGATCGTAAAGAGCTTGAAAAGGAGCCACATCAATGCTAGAGTGTAGCTATTGTTGTAGGAGAACTCGATGAACGGAAGATGAGAATCCCAATTCCCACCGAAATCAAGAACACATGCTCATAGCATATCCTCGAGTGTTTGGATTGTATGTTCGGATTGACCGTCCATTTGAGGATGATAAGCGATGCTAAGATCGAGACGTGTTCCCAAAGATTCTTGAAGTGAACGCCAAAAATGAGAGGTAAAACGGGCATCGCGGTCGGAGATGATAGACAATGGAAAACCGTGTCGGCATACGATTTCCCAAACATAGATTTGAGCAAGCTGCTCGACAGAATACTTCTCGCGGAACGGAATGAAATGAGCAGATTTGGTTAATCGATCGATGATCACTCAAATGCTATCGTTGCCTTTTAGGGTTTTGGGTAATTTGGTAATAAATTCCAAAGCAATGTCTTCCCATTTCCAAATGAGAATCGGTGGTTGCTCGAGTAGACCAAAAGGTCTTTTATGTTCGGCTTTGACTTTCGAGCAAGTAAGACATTTAGATACAAACAACGCTACGTCCTTTTTCATACCCGGCCACCAAAAGGTAGCACGAAGATCAAAATACATCTTATCCGCACCGGGATGAACGGAATAATGCAAATTAAGAGCTTCGTCGAGAATACAAGTACGAAGGTCATCACGATCGGGAACCCACAAACGATTGAGAAAATACAAAAGGCCATCGGGTTTGGTTTCGAGTTGAAGTTCGGATCCACATAACATTTCGTCGTACATATTACCTTCTTCGACAGAGGTACGTTGAGCTTGAAAGATACGAATTGGAAGATCGGTTTGAACAATGACGTTTAGAAGCAGAACGGATTTAACATTAACCTTTCGACTTAGGGCATCGGCGACAACATTCGCTTTACCGGGGTGGTAGCGAATCTCGCAATCGTAATCACTAAGTAATTCGGCCCATCGTCGTTGTCTCATGTTGAGATCTTTTTGGTCAAAAATGTGTTGAAGGCTTTTATGATCGGTAAAAACCACACATTTTGTTCCATAAAGGTAATGTCTCCAGATTTAGAGAGCGAAAACGACGGCACCAAGTTCGAGATCGTGAGTCGTATAGTTCTTCTCGTTGACCTTAAGTTGCCTTGATGCATTTTCGATTACCTGACCTCATTGCATGAGAACACAACCAAGGCCTTGATGGGAGGCATCGCAAAATACAACAAAATCGTCATTTCCATCGGGAAGGGTTAGAACGGGAGCATTGCAAAGCATGTCCTTGAGAGTACAAAAGGCTTCCTCTTGCTTCGAACCCCAATCGAAGGGTTGTCCCTTATGGGTGAGAGAGGTAAGAGGCAAAGAGATTTTGGAAAAATTCCGAATGAAACGAAGATAATATCCGGCCAAACCGAGGAAGGATCGAATTTCCGTGGGAGTCGTTGGAGTTTTCCAATCCTTAACGGCCTCAATTTTAGCGGGATCAACATGAATACCTTTGTCGTTTATGATATGTCCCAAAAATTGAACTTCCTCGAGCCAAAATTCACATTTATTGAATTTGGCATAGAGTTGTTCGTTTCTAAGGAGCTCGAGAATGGAACGCAAATGATGTTCATGTTCGGCTTTGGATTTAGAAAAGATAAGGATGTCATCAATAAAGACAATAACGAATTTATCAAGGAATGGTTTGCAAACGCGGTTCATGAGGTCCATAAATACCGCATGTGCATTTGTTAACCCCGAAGGGTATAACCAAAAATTCGAAATGTCCATATCGAGTACGGAAAGTGGTTTTTGTAATGTCTTCTTCGCGAACACGCAATTGATGATAACCCGATCGAAGATCAATTTTGGAGAAACAAGTTGCGCCTTGAAGTTGGTCAAATAAGTCGTCGATACGTGGCAATGGATGACGATTTTTAATAGTAAGCTTGTTA